>NC_057801.1:522651619-522843106 GCF_018294505.1 Triticum aestivum
CATTACTGGTGAAGACAGGCTCTATAAAGCCCTTGTCCATGCTGAGGGGGGGGGGGGCAATTCAAGAAGTTTACCAAAGAATCTTCTTCATAAGCATTGCCTTTATTCAACATTTTGTTAAGAGGAAATATAAATGTGATGATATACATAAAATGGAGAATATTTAAGATAAGATGAAGAGTGATGCTACATAACCAAGTAGCTATAAATGTATGTGCAGCTATACAGGCAAAAGGCACAACCAAGAGCAATGCACAACTAAACTTCTTCAATACCAACCTTATAGTAAGAGTAAATATAGATCTGATGTGTAGAAAATGGAGGGCAAAGGAAAATAAGCTGCAGAATGATGGTACATGAACAACTACCTATCAATATAAGTACACTGATAAAGGACATCATGTACTTACAAGAACAATGCAGAGCTAAAAAAATTCATTGGCATTGGATATATTCTACACTAATGAACCATTCATACAGATCAGATAATTTGGAGCGAACAATTAATAAGCATGCTATCATGCATACTGCTGTCACATAATGAACCAGGTATGTATGCAAGTACAGTGATACAAGACAACAGGTACTAACAAGAGCAATGCAGCGGGTAGCATATTTGCAATATCCTGTCGTTCTTTTCAAACCGGAATTCTTCTTCAAGCAGATTTCCTGCAAAAAAGATCCGTAAGGCACATGCGGAAAAGTAGAAGTTCAAATTGTCATGTGATTTCATGGACAGTACCTCATCCTGGGAACAAGACCAGTGCATAACAAGGTTTTTCCATTCAATGTCTTCTAAATTTAGCACAGGAGACTTCACCGGATTTTTGTTTATAGACTTGCCATCAAATTGTGATTTCCTCAATTAACACCGATACTACTGCAACGCTTCCTTGAAAAGCACAAGCAAGCTTTGCTCGTCATGACTATCCAGATTGACTCTCGCCTAGTTACAACAATGTAATGTAAATCATTGATGTGTTCAATCAGCAGAAAACAGGAAAATAATAACCATAAATAATAGCACTTACACGTAAGTTGGACAGGAAGATGTGAAAATAGTGTTTGTCTTCACTATAATCTTCCAATGATGGGAATATATGCACGTAGTCCCTAACAACATTGAAAGCACTATCTTTTAAACTGGGAATAAATGGAATGGGGTTCCAATCTGCAGGAATTGGCCGTCTCTGCAGTTGGGATAGGTTTTCGGACGGTGGACTTGCTGTACTTTTTGCTGGAGTGGGATTTTTCTGTGGTACGGCTGGTGCTATGGCAAATGAAATCGGTATACCTTTTGCTAGAGTGCAGGTCCTATGTGGTGGGGCTAGTGGTGTGGCCAGTGAAGTATGGGTACAGTCTGCTGGAGTCGGTCCTACATTTTGTGTCACTGGTTGTACAGCCAATATAAGTGGGGCGCTGTCTGATTTCTCCGGCAACACCACGTTTTTCAAGGACTTTGCTGGTGCTCCTTCAGGTTCGGCAATCACCCTCTTCCTTTTTGATGTCTGATGCACAAGAACAATATTTGAGTGGAAAAACATGGTATGATGATAGATGGAATATGTATTGATAATGGATGGGCATGGCATCTCGAGTTATACGATGTGTAAACTAAGCAGATGGCGGTGCAACAAAGTAGAAGAAATGAAAGACAACATATACAATATACCTACAATCAATAAAACCTTGCCAAATTAGAACCGGCACCTTGATGGGTGAACAGGACAGGCCATCTGCCTTTGACTCCTCGAGGTTAGAATAGTCATTAGGATGATATTCTGAACAAGAATCAACAGGTGGGGAGCGTATGAGTTCCATTGCATCCAGAATGGCACTCAATGCCTTGGTGCCGATTTTGTAAGTCATTGCAGTGTTCCACAATATTCTTCTGATGAGCGGATTCTGATATTCATTGTAATTGTGTATAATATCTGAGAACCATGAAAACATAAATAGTTGTGAGATTATATTTGTAATGCAGATGATATTCTAATATAGGGGCGCCCTTGTAAACACTTGTGTGCTATCACTAGATTCTGATGAGAGAGCTCATGTGTGTTGTAATATGGTGCGTGCATTTATATAATCTGGCACAAGTACATAAAAAATAGGCTCCAGAAGTAAGGATAGTTGGCAGATGATAGGTTGATAATATATTGTATAGAGAGTTTATTGCCAAACCATGATAACAAGAGCACACAACAACTAGGCACATCATAGTGTACATAACAGGGGTACACCATAACCACGATATATAAATCGGGAAAGTGGAACTGGCTTGAAAATACGGTGTTGTATTGCCACTAGTAATTGAAAGCCTATCGATCACGTACATGCCAGCTCTATCAGCTAATGACTGTAGATGTCCCTGCGCCCCTTCCTGACAAGGAACATACTATACGTACTAAATACAAAATAAACAAAGAGGGACATGTTAAAGAACAAAAGAGGAAGCATATTCTTGAGGTTTCGCTTCATTGCATACAATGTTAGTTGCCCACTCATGATGAATCACAACGCCCAAAGAAATGCAATTCCGTGTTGTCCCTCTATATGTGGCAATTTTGAACAAGAGTCATTAGGATGATATTCCGAACAAGAGTCAACAGGTGGGGAGCATATGAGTTTAATTGCATCTAGAATGGCACTCAATGCCTTGGTGCCAATTTTGTATAAGTCATTGTAGTGTTTAGCTTCAAGAGTGGACTGCTGCTAGTGCGACACAAAGCAGTTACATAGATCATAGTGTAGATATAACGGGAAAACCTTAAGCATCAGAGTAAAATCAGCAAAGTGGAACTTGCTGGAATATATGTGCTAGTACTGCCGGTACGGCTAGAAAGGCTTCGGATACCAGTTCTCTTCAACTGAAGGTGTGGTACTGTTAATATCAGTGTAACTCTCAAAGGCGACACAGCTCCCCGCATTTCCTTGCTATTATTATAGGATTCAAGTGGGCAGGTCACTGCAAATCCTATTCCAATGTTTACAAAATCCTACTAATCAAAGAGGCTCAAAGTGTCCATCACAACCGACCGTATAGACCTCTACACTGCAAATGTCCCTCCTCATCTTCAGTACAAGGAGCATACTGTACTACTATCATAATTCTTTCGTTCCAAAATATAAGTCTTGGTAGAGATTTCCACTATGGATCACATACAGATGTATCCAGATACATTTTAGAGTGTAGATTCACTCATTTTGCTCCATATGTAGTCCATGGTGGAATCTATAGAAAGACTTGTATTCAGGAACGGAGAGAGTACATATTAAAGAAGAACGGAAGAGGAACATGGTAAAGAAGAGCAAGCAAATTTTGGATAATAAAATGTTGGTTGCGTAGTGCCCGCACATGATGAACCAGAGCGCATTAAGAATGCAACTCCCAGCTGTCTCTCAACCATTTCAGGCGGTTGGATGAAGATCCTACGTCTCCTAACCCTTCTTCTTCCTCGTCTCTGATTCTTCCCATACAGAACACCGCACGGGCCGCCGGCTGGACCACCGGCCCCCACCGCCTGTGTTGCTCTGCCATCCCCACCCCCACCCCCACCCCTGCCCCAACCCCCACCTGCGTCGAGTTTTCTTCGTTCAGCGAGGCCCCACAACCACCCGAGCCCATTCGTTCGTACCGGCGAACTCCGGCGAGCTCTGAAAAATCGACTAACCCAATTTTGAAATTTAGTCTACTATGATTTAACTAGTGTGGAATATAAAAGGGAAAAACCATAAGCTTTGGGAGTATAGTGTTGAGCGTGCTATGGCGGATCTGAAGGTGCAAACCGGACAAAGGCAACTTCGTAAACAAGATAGGAAATCAGAGTAAAGCAGTGGCGATTTATTTTCTTGCTGCTATAAATAAGTTGAGCAGATACGTAAGAGTACCGCCTCTGGTGCGGCGCCGTGTACGCATCTGCTGAGAATTTGATGGTGCTGCGGTAGCGATGGCTGTCGGCGGCGTGGAAGTAGATCTAGGAGGGTAGACGGTGGCGGCAGGGCGCGGTGGACGACGGCAGGGATGAAGCGAGAGGACGGGATGCAAGGATCCCGGTCCGAAGCTGTGGATGAGAGAGATCGATCTCTTGTAATGGACGGCGGCGTCGGGGTATCAGCTCCGGCATGGTGGAGGAGGACGACGGTGGATGGGGTGGCGGACGGCGGCGGACGGAGGAGTGTGGGGTGGAGAGGGTGTTTTGGCGCCCACGGGGTACGATTGGGGAAAAGAAAGGTAGAGAGGAAGGGGGAACCATGTATTCAGGGCGCGCTTGTCTCAAATGCTAGGAAATTTACAAACTTAGCCCCCGTTTCAAATTTCTACTACATCACAACAATATTAGTCGGTTGGGGATAGGACGGTAATCTCGCATACACCGACTACTTGCCGACGAGAGTTTGTTTTTGGCACCCACCGTTTATGAATATGAATCGGGGAGGGAGTCGATTTTGGCCGAGGACACACTGTGTTTTGGTGCCCACCATGTATGCATCCGGGTGAGAGGCGGTTACGTCACGTTTGGGCGAAATTACAAACCTAGCCCTATCAAAACCTATAGAAATCCAGCAGATAGGCTTTGCGTAGCAGGGATAGGCAGTAGTAATTTCCATCTCGCATATTTTGGTTTCGGGCAGTTACTTTGACTTTCCCCGCTTTGTTCAAATTTTGCAGAGTGCACGTTTACCATGCCAACTCATTTTGAATCCCATTTGTATTCTATTTTTTCGGGCGGGATCCATTTTCAATTGGAATTACATTCTATATACATCATTTTTATATATACTTTCAAAAGCACAACACCATTTATACATAAATGTGGTTTACAAATGGCATGATCTCAGATTCATAAGGTTGTATCCATCAATTTGGATTGTCAAATATTTGAAACCACATCATGTTGAAATCCAATGTTTGCATTCCTCGCTAACTGTCTCCAATTAATGTGTGTTGCATGCGGGTTTTTTTTACTTCTCAAACATGTATAATGTGTTTCACACACGCAACATATAGTGTAATCCCGTTTAGACGTTAATTGCATATAAACCATGCATTGTTTGTAATTAAAGAATCTATGGATCACCAATATTGATAAACTATAAAACATTACACGTGTGCCCAAATTCAAATGAATATGCATGTTTGATACACCAATTTGCGTTATGATATTATCGATGTCGTGATCTCCAGTTTAAATATTTTAATCCCCTTTAATCCAGATATTCGTCTCATATAGCTATCACTCATGCTTATATAGGACTATCTCTCTGGACCTATACGCGTTCATCATCTCTCAGGTATCTCTCGTGCTACCTGTATGTCGACAATGATCTTTTATCTTCGTAACACACTGACGGTACTCTCTCCCTCGACCTTCATCACTCTATCTCTCTCTAAGTATATCTCGGTCCCTGCTATGTGTCTCTAACTATGATTCTCCATGTGGAATCTCTTTCTCTCACACAAACACAAAACTTTGTCTCTTGGGGTCTCATTTCTCTCTACTATTCCCATGTGTGCCACTCGCACACCCCTCATACAGAGATGTCTTTCGCTCCTTAGATATGAGAACCTACGACTCTTCCTTTAAATATCTCTTTCTCACAAACAAACACAAACTCTGTCTCCGAGGGTCTCATATTTCTCCATTGTTCTCTTGTATATCGCTCACACACACTTTCTCTCCCTAGAGATATCTTGCGTTCCCTCATATGTCTCTCCAGCTATCACTCTCATTGTGAAATATCTTTCTCTCTCGCAGACACAAAACTCTGTCTCCCGGGATCTAATTTCTCTCTGATATCTGTTTGTATGTGACTCACATGCACCCTCTATGTATCTCTCTCACACCCACACACATACCTCAGCCTTCTAATCCACTCGACTCCTATCTCTAAGCGCACACTAGCAAGCATCTTTATCTTTCTATTTATCTGTTTCTCCATCAACCTTCTTTCTCTCCCTCACTCTTGATTCCTATCACGCACACTACATATGTTTCTCTCTACATGCAGTCAAGTGCCCTCTCACACACATATATAACTTCACCCTCTGAACCACCCGACGGTCATCTCCAACACCCAAACTAGCGGATGTCCCTCTAGCTAGCATCTCCATCTCTATATCTATCTGTAGTTTCTCCGTCAACCTTTATTTCCACAGAGTCTTGCTTCCTATCACCCACATTATATATGTCTCTCCATACATATGCATTTATAGGTTGATCTCTTTTGCACAATTGTTGTGCCTCACTCCCTCTGCTCGCCATAGATGCATGCTCCAGCCCACGCCACTATCTCTTAAAGACAAAAACACATGCTGAATTGTCAGGCCTTCTTTCCTGCATTCTCACATGCATGTATATTGTCATACTGATCCGTCTCTCCCATATCGTTGATCTTATGAATTATGTCTTCTTTCTTTTATCTCGATCTTGCGCGCGCGCACACACACATCCCATGTATACATGTATACCTCTCACACATGCACATTCAAGGTCTCTATGTCTCCACACGTAGTTAATTACCCTCAATCCTAACGCCACATCGAATCGTTCTCCTCTTTTGTGCACATAACTTCCGCCTGGATGGGTAAAACACACACTCACACTTAACAATCTACTTCTAGCTACCCCCCCGCCTCTCACTCTTCCCCTATATCCCCGAAATCAATAAGACCATCTCTTTGTTTAATTCCCGCCTACATCTACCATCGATATATAGTAGTCTTCCTCGGTGTCTCTCGAACAAACACGTTCTCTTGATGTCGACTCCTCTCACGCGCACACAACTTCTCTTCCCTCTCTACGGGCATTTTCTCTCTCGCACCCCATCGTTGGTGGCCTCTGCCATACACATCACCTCTCTATGATAAAGCCATGCACACTTAAGTTACATCCGACACAGAGAACCTCGAGACACACACACACACACACACGCGCGCGCGCACGCACGCACCCCCCCACACACACTAAGACTCCATATCTCTCTCTCTCTCACACACACAAACACACACACACGCGCGCATGCACGCACACCCACCCACCCCCACCCCCCCACACACACACTAAGACTCCATATCTCTCTCTCTCTCTCTCTCTCTCACACACACACAGTTATAACACAACCAAGTTAACATGGCCACGTAAATCACTAGCTAAATTAAATACCATTATACTTATATCCCGATGCAACGGGTTGAGTGCATGTCCGAAGATTAGAGACTCATACATGCACTATGTCTCTCAGAATCTCTCTCTCTCTCACACACACACCAGTTATGTGACGCCCACTTAAGCAGACACGTATGTTACAATTTGTGCACACACGGGTACACGTGATGCTGCGCATTTATTTAAGCCGGAAGGCGAACCCAAACAGTAGCTGCATTCATTCCCCTCCCGCCGCCTCTTCTCTGGTCGCTGTCGCCTGGTAGCCATGGCCCGGCCGAAGGTAACAACATACACCATACTCCCGCCGGAGCGGCGCTTTAATATGGAAATTTTAGTGGTTATGCATGCATTTTTTTGTGCTAGCACTCCTATATAAGGGTTGACCGGTCGCTTCCCGCGGACGTGCGCGGGCGGTGGAAGAGGAAGGAGAAGGGAAGCGGGCTGTGGAGTAACGTTTTTTACCAAAATTTCTTTGGAAACTGAGTGCAATAATTGAGTAGTTTTGCAAACTACCAGTACTACACCTAAAACGGTTCAAAACCTATACTCCCTTGCTAGCGCTCGCTTCCTGCGTGAAACGGTCAACGTCTCCTTGGAGCTTTAGTGCCGCATTAATGCCCAGCCAGAGCGGAGGCGATCTCTCACTAGTGCCAGCTTTGAAGTGGCGCGACGGCCGAGAGAGTGCCGCTTCCCGGTGCACATGACTGCTCCGTGTCGAGACTGGCCATAGGCCCTGTTTGAATCCATGGGTTAGATTTAGTTTCAGCTAGTTGGGGCTCAAATAGCCCTAAAGTATCCAAGCATGAGGGTTTAAATTGGAGCAAGTTGCACCGAACCCACCCAAAAAAACTATCCCACCCAAGAGGTGCTAACTGGGGATAGTTCTCATTAGGACCACTAAAAAATCACTTTTCTCTTTCCATCAAGTGCATTTATTGTCAATCTAACCTTGTCACCCAAACACCTCTTTGGCTACAGTTAGTTCAGGGTTAGTCATGAGTTAGTCTAACCTCTAGCTAAGTCAGAGTATCAAACAGGAGCAGTATAGGACATGCAAGTTGCTCAAAGCATACAGTCAAATTCGTACGTGAAAAGATTTTTTTTCTTTTTGAAAACAGAACGTGAAAGGAATTTTTTTAGAGTGCTCTTGGCATGTCGCTAACATGTGATGAGTTAATCGACCTCAATAGACGTCAAACGCCAGCCCGCCGCACTTTGATAGAGACGAGGAGGAAGAAGTGATATAGGTTGCTGGATTACTAGAGATAGGTGTCGGATGGAAGCCAAGAAATATGGTGATAGCGTGGGTTAGCCATGTACTAGTATGATGTAATTACATTGGGCTGCCGTGTTTTGTACTCTTCCATTCCACTTTGGACATGATTGGTTGATTTTATATCGCTGAATAATATGAAATATTATGAGTGCAGACGCTCCACCACGAGGTTCCTTGCTCCTTCCCGGTCGTCGGGAATCTATGTTCTTCCACTCTATTTTTTTACGTGAGCTTTGTTCATCCTTTTGCCAACACGCGAGACATCTAGCATCAGGGTGCACGTGTTATGCAAGGATTGTTCCATCTATATGAAGAACACGTGGGACTAGAACTACGAGACGGACATATACCAAGGAGTGGATGTACGAACCTGAGTAATGTAGCGCAGTAAGTGAAGTAGAAAGGCACAAATGGTATGAACATGCGTGGCATATAGGGTGTGTATGGTTGCGTTCTCATCTTAGCATAGTTGTTCCCTCTTCATGCATGCTCAACTCAACACCCCTCTTCATGCATGCTCTCTTCATGCATTCTTCTAGTGTATTTGTGCTAAACTAGTGTGGACTCATGCACCCTCCATTCACTGTACAAAACACCCAAAAGTAGGTCGAGAAGGGAACTCTTGGGCGGCATTTGTCTCTTACTACGTACTACCACCAAATGTTGTACGTGCAATGCACGGTGATGTTATGGAGTACGTGCCTAAGTACTCTACTACTACTATATTAGTTGGAGGCACATATTAACTTTTATATTTGTTTACGTGTATGCCCCGAGACCTTCCAACTAGACGTGTCTTTCTCTCCAGGTCGCACTTTGTATCGTTCATACCACTAAGTACTACTACGTGTGGTCTCCGACCCAGAGGTGGAAGAAGTGGACACGCTCAACCATGCTGTTTTTTTACGCTGGGCTCTACCACGATGTTCATGTCCCACTCCTTTCACCAACATGTGGGACATCCAGCACATGCCGTGTTTGGCACCCTTCGTCGTAAAGAGTTGAAATGCTAGCATTCATCAGAAATAAAAAATAATTATAAATCAGCAGTGATACTATTTTTTTAGAACCAATCAACAGTGATAGTATACCACGCGATTTCCTTGCTCCTCGATATCGGAAATAATACTTCCGTTCGTCAATATGTGGGACGTCAACCATCCTGGTCCACTTGCCATGCACACAGAACTCCAAGGGAGAGTCACCCAGGTCATCGCGCCGCAGTAACAATGACTAATGAGCCATCAAATCACAGGCCCACTTCCCACTTTGAAGTTGGTCGGACGAAGGAACCATCATGACTTCGTTGAATTCCGCTTCTTGAAGAAAACTACTGTACCAGCAGTACTGCTAGCTACATTAGTTACTCCAACAGAGGCCTCCTTTCGTTCATAGGACCGGAAATTTATAGGAGTATGAAAATCACAGGAAGTGAGATGACATGCATCTCAATTCCTATATAGAAAGAGATCTCATTTGATGCATAGGATAGGAATTTTTTCATTTAGTCTAGGCTAATGTACTGGTAATTTGCTCTAAAACTACAGTAGTAACTAGTAGTACTGTTAAATGCTCATACTCAGACACAGACACACACACTAACTACTAGTACTACTACTTCTCACATGCTGGCAGACGTTGTCATTCTCCTTCCCGGCATTGTCGGCGACACCCCACCATGCTTGGATCTCCACCGACCTCTCTGTAGCAGCGCGTGCATCCTTTTCCTTCTTGCGGCGGCGGGCCTCTCTTTTGTTGAGTGCTTACTGACTTTTCCGCTCCCTCTGTGCGGCTTTGGCCGCCTCTTGCTCTACCGCCCATTCGGCCTTGGCATCTTCAAATTCCTCCCACATAGTTGTGAGGTCGCGAGCGGCGATGAACTCGGCACGGCGGGATTCCATCGCTTCACTACCATTTTGTGTGCGGCCGTGGGTGGCGAGAAACTCGGCGCGGCGGGATGCCGTCGCTGCCTTACCGGTTAGTGTGTGGCGCGGTGGCATGAACGACGCTTGGTGAGAGCTCTAGGGTGGACTGGCTGGACAACCGTATAGTGCATTGGTTTGTCAATATCTCAAGGACAGAAGGCGAAGGAAATTTGGATTCCCCTTCAATCCTGGTCATTTATTACCAAGGAAAATGCATTGGCAGTCATCGAACTTGTCTTGATAGATCAGTTTGATCATTGTATACGAGATATGGTGATTATACGGTCACTGGCTCAGCGTATAGCTTGGTATTTGTTAGGTTGACCAGTCAAATAGTCCGCATGCGCCTCATTAGCTCGTGTTCTTCATATATCTACGCGGGCCTACCTGTCAATGGAGAAAGAAATACTGTAAAAACCAAACTTATGCGTATATGGGGAATCAAACCACGGACCCGTCGCTGCAACGCACCCTCGTAAGCCAAATGAAAATGCAATACTTCACGTCAGACACTCACGCTCACGTTCAAAAAATGCTAATGCATGCACGTCGCCCTCTAAATCAAAGTGCTGCTCATGGCACAACGTAAATGACGAGCCCATCACCTGCGTGCCCCAGCGGTGCCTGACATTACTGTTTAGACATTTGATGGAGGCCTACGCGAACGCCGAGCATGTATTTACCTGGCTCAACACCAACGGTCATACTCGGAGCGCCTTGCTCATGTATATCGTCCATCACAACGACAATCTATAAAACAGCCTAGCTAGAGAGGGTACTATGGTAGTATGGTACGGAGAATGTACTATCGTGAGCGACCGATCTTAGTGCCACTGCACACCGAAACCCCTTCCATCGCTAGCGCGCGCTTCCCGCCTGAAACGGTCACCGTCTCTCCAAAATGTCAATGCCGCATTCACCGGACTTAACTGTAGGTGCAATTGGTGTGTCACTAACATGCGGGCCAGATGCCCGTTGGGCCCACATGTCAGTAACCCAATGCATCTGCAGTTAAGTCACTGAAGCAGCGTCCGCATTCACGCCTGACGAACCTACTCCGATGCCAGTTGTCCATCCGTCTGCCACGGCTCATTGCCATTCGCCTGCTATATTAACTTGAGCCCCAGCTCCCAGCCATAGCCAAAGACCCACACTTATTCTCCTCCGGTCCCTTCCTTCTGTCGGCACCACTCCAACCATGGCCTCTTGGCGCTCCGAAGCTCTCTTGGACATACTGTCGCAGGAGCAGACGAGGGACATCGGCGGCTTCGCTCCGGGCGCGCTCCAAAGCTATCTTCGACGTACTATCGTAGGAGCAAACGAAGGAGATCACTGGCACCTCCTCAGCCGCCCTCCGCTGCCACAACCACGAAGCCGGCGCGTGTGCGCGGGCGCAGCCGGCAGCGAGGAAGAGTAGTACACAGTATGTCGCTGCCGCTCTGGTCCCAGGAAGGCCACCGCTACTCCACTCAGTTGACGCCAAGCTTGGTGGGGTAAACATCGGCGGCCAATTAGCCGCTTGACGGTGATGTGGAGGCGGAAATCTTCAGAACCTTGTGCTTCGGAGGAGGAGGTTATCGAGGCGGATGAGGAGGCGGCAAAGGCAATGGCCGGCTTTCTCGGGTTCATGGCCGGACATCGTGGTCGGGCGCCGGCGATCATTTAGATTAGGTTTACTGTAGGTTTTAGTACGGTTTGTGGAAAATATGTAATGAATTTCGTCCAGTTTGTAGGAAAAGTTTTTGAAATGTAATGAATTTCATCCGGTTAATTTTCAATTTGCTTTGTTTGCACGAATTTCGTCCACTTAGTTCATATATTTGTCGAAAGTTATGCGGGTAGCATCGGATGGCATCCATCAGTGTCCTCGGACAGATGCCGGTGTAAATTTGTGGGCCAGCGCTGGAGATGCCCTAACTATCATGCTATAATCGCTAACAGTCCTCCATTATTTGGCAAGGAACAGTTATCCCTTGATCAAAATCAGATCCGCGGTGTTTCGCACTCCTCCCGCGTAAGAGTGTAAACTCTTGCTTACATAAAAATGGAGCAAGTGGATGTCACTATAGCACGTCATATCACTCGAACTAGCCCGCCTAACAAGTGGGAAGGCACCGCCCTCGTCATTTTGTTCTAGATTTCTATCGATCGATCGCGCAAAAATGTGACGCTTCGCAAGTTTTAAAGGAAAAGGTGGCACACTTACGACTCGTACGCGTTGCACCCCCGACAGTCCGGCTCGCACTCCGCTCATGAGAGGGACACGCACTGTCTTGCAATTTCGCTGACATGTGGGACCGGAATTGAATAAACCGTCGATAGCCGAAATCTAATCGCTTGGCGGGCGTTGGCTGAGAAGAGAGAAACATGGAGGGAGAAGAGATCGCCCGCCCGCCGCGCACGGACTCCAAGAAATATATAGTGATAATGTGAGGTGGGCCATGCTGGAGTCCGGACCACTTCCGGAGCCCGCTCTCACCTCCCTGCCCCTCAAGATGCCAACTGCCCGCCCCATGCATGGATAGCAAGTAGTACTCCTTATGTGGAGGAGAGAGAGGCATTGACAAAGTCAAGGAGTGGGCTCTGCAAGAGCCGTCTCTACATGTGCTCCTAGGTATAAAAAAATAATTCTAAAAAAAGTCATAAAAACAATTGTGTCTAAAAAAAGAAAGGTAAGAAACATTTGATGGGAAATAGATAGAGAGAAAGCGAGAAAAAGTTGTAACCTGGGCATTACATGAGGAAGGAGGGAGTGGTGCACATGCCAAGTTCACTGGGCTACCGTGTTTCACACTCCTCCGTCGTAACAGTGGAGACAATACCTTTCATCAAAAATAAACAATGAATACTCGTTGCTCATCCTCTATATAGGAAAGAATACTTTCATTCGCCGACATGTGGGACGTCGACCATCCTGGTCCACCTGCCATGCACAAAATTATCTTGGTCTACCCCGGTCGTATCGCAGGCCCAACCTTTCCCACTGTAAGTTGTTCGGACGAAGGAACCATCATTACTTTATTGAATTCCTCTTCTTCAAGTAAACTTACTGTACCCGCAATATTGCTACCACACGCGAAGACTTGACGACACTGTACCACGTCATATCACTGAAACCCACTAGGCCAAACTAGCCCGCCTAGGTCATCTATTTTCGAATGGAGGGAGTACGTCTCTACACTGCTATGATTTTGTGTTGCACGTTCTCTGTACTTTTGCTATGATTTTCCTACCCTATGAACCAAATGAGGCCTGAATGTATCTGTGTCGACTATTGTCTGATCGATCGCTAAGCCTACAATTTTAGGAGCTAGGGCTATTGGTCGACCAATGAGGGATAAGTATAAGCGTACCACGAGCTCATCAGCCCCAATGTTTCTCTTCGGTGAGTGTTTTGCAAGTACTATAGCTCGCACAATAGCTAGCCTACTAACACCAAGAATCATCAAACAAGCCCTGCTAATATGATAAACAGTTCAAACTTACATCTAAGCATGCCATATATTACATCAAAAGTTGGTGAGGATACATCTGTTTCCATAACTCGGAGAGGGTTCGCATGATTCACTATCAAACAAAAGTAGCAAGTACCGCCCACACAAGACAGTGCACTAGCCCTAAGATGGTTTGATAACACTCATAGTTCTGGTAATTAAACACAGGGCAATGCAAACTACCCTAAAGGATTAGCGCGACCAATTATTTCATGTCATCGATCTCTCGGGCAATGACTGCAGCACGGACAGCGGCATGGGAATCGATTTCTGGGGCGATGTCCACAGGACTGACCGCGACATCGGAATCGATCTCTGGGGCGATGTCCACAGGATGGACAGCGGCATCGGAATCGATCTCCGGGGGGATGCCAACAGGACGGGTCGCGACATTAGAATCATCAAGGGCTTCCACCGGCACCTGCACAACCCTAATATATTAGCAAGCACATTGCAAATAATCAAAAACCACAACTATGGTAATAAGCCATTATTTTTTACATTGTGCCGCTCACCGGGAGATCTCATCCCTCCGGGGGCCATCTCCTCATCCTCAATGGGGGCCATCACCTTGCCAGGGGAATACTACTTCTCAACGGCGACTATCTCCCCAAACTCGGCCTTGAGCCTCGCATAGGTGACCATCAGAGTTCCTGGGGTAGGCACGATGGGGACCTTGTTGTTCTTCCAACTTTCTTTGAGGATTTCGTCCGCCAACATCGGCAACTCTTTGGCCAGTGCTTGTTTCTTGGAGTTCTTCGTCTCCATGGGTTGGCCCGTCAACATGGTCAACTCGTTGGTCGGTGCTTGCTTCCTAAAGATAGCTGTCTCCAGTGGGTTGTCCGCCGGCAACTCTTTGCCTAGTGCTCCAGGATCCATCAATGAACTGATAAACAAAAAGCAATCAAAAGGAAACCATAATCGCAATGAAAACGGGAAAAGAATAGGATGTGAGAATCAGTCGGTGCTTCGCAAAAAGAAGATTCTTGGAATGAAAATATAGCAGCATAACTGATTCGCCCACTGAGGGAGTCCTGGACTAGGGGGTGTCCGGACAGCCGGACTATCATTATCCGTCGGACTCCAAGACTATGAAGATACAAGATTGAAGACTCCGTCCTGTGTCCGGATGGGACTTTCCTTGGCGTGGAAGGCAAGCTTGGCAATACGGATATGTAGATCTCCTACCATTGTAACCGACTCTGTGTAACCCTAGCCTCCTCCGGTCTCTATATAAACCGGAGGGCTTTAGTCCGTAGAACAACATACATTACAACAATCATACCATAGGCTAGCTTCTAGGGTTTAGCCTCCTTGATCTCGTGGTAGATCTACTCTTGTACTACCCATATCATCAATATTAATCAAGCAGGACGTAGGGTTTTACCTCCATCGAGAGGGCCCGAACCTGGGTAAAAACATCGTGTCCCTCGTCTCCTGTTACCATCCGCCTAGACGCACAGTTCGGGACCCCCTACCCGAGATCTGCCGGTTTTGACACCGACATTGGTGCTTTCATTGAGAGTTCCTCTCTGTCGTCACCGATAGGCTTGATGGCATCTTCAACTAGCAACGCTGTCCAGGGTGAGACTTTTCTCCCCGGACAGATCTTCGTATTCGGCGGCTTCGCCCTGCGGGCCAATTCACTTGGCCATCTGGAGCAGATCGAAAGCTACGCCCCTGGCCGTCAGGTCAGATTTGGAAGCTTAAACTTCACGGCCGATGTCCGTGGAGACTTGATCTTCGACGGACTCGAGCCACAGCCGAGCGCGCCGCACTGTGACGATGGGCATGATCTAGCTCTGCCGCCGAATAGTGCCTTGGTGGCCGCACACGGATCTGCTTCGGCCATTAGCCCGGAGCCGATTGCCCGGATCGAGGGCCGGTGGATAGACGCCGCCCTGGGGGCTTCAACATCCACGGCGATGGAGGCGAACACCACTCTTGTCCCCCGCGAAACTCGTGATTCCGAGGCGCCGGACTCCTTGCCGGACTCCGAACCTCCCGCACCCCTACCAATCGATCCGGATTGGGCGCCGGTTATGGAATTCACCGCCGCGGACATCTTCCAATGCTCGCCTTTCGGTGATATCTTGAATTCACTAAAGCATCTCTCGTTATCAGGAGAGTCCTGGCCGGATTATGGCCAGGATGGTTGGGATACGGACGACGAAGAAATTCAGAGCCCACCCACCACCCACTTTGTAGCCACTGTCGACGATCTAACCAACATGCTAGACTACGACTCCGAAGACATCGACGCTATGGACGACGATGCCGGAGACGAACAGGAACCAGCGCCTACAGGGCACTGGAAGACCACCTCGTCATACGACATATATATGGTGGACACCCCAAAAGACGGGGATGGCGAAGAAGCAACGGAGGCAGACTCTCTAAAGAAGCAGCCCAAACGCCGGCGTCAGCGGCGCCGCTCTAAATCCCGCCACAGCAAGAATGGAGATTCCGGCACAGGAGATAATAACACTCCAGAGAGCGCCGAAGACAATCCCCTCCAGCAAGACTCAGCGCAGGAGGATGCAGAAGCAAGCCCTCATGAGGGGGCGGCAGACGAAGAGGTTGAGGATCATAACTATATGCCTCCCTCCGAAGACGAAGCAAGCCTCAACGATGACGAATTCGTCGTACCCGAGGATCCCGTCGAACAAGAGCGCTTCAAGCGTAGGCTTATCGCCACAGCAAACAGCCTAAAGAAAAAGCAGCAGCAGCTTCAAGCTGATCAGGACCTGCTGGCCGATCGATGGACCGAGGTCCTCGTGGCCGAAGAGTATAAACTCAAACGTCCCTCCAAAAGTTACCCAAGACGCAAGCTGCTCCCCCGATTAGAGGAGGAAGCATACGTACCTCCATCACCAGCGCATGATATGGCTGACCGACCACCCCGTGGTCGTGACAGAGAGGCATCCAGGCCCCCGGCCAAGACCATACCCCGGCATCGCTCCAAAAGTACGAAGCCAAGAGGGAACGCGCCGGACTTGCGAGACATATTGGAGGACAAAGCAAGGCAATCCAGATCCCTCTATGGATCACGAGGGCGCCCTACGACCCACGACGAATACCGTCGCGCCGGATACAACAACCCTGGCCGGGCCGAGCACAGCAGACAGCGCTCTCTCGAGCTGCGTCGCGATATTGCTCAATACAGAGGCGCCGCACACCCTCTATGCTTCACTGATGAAGTAATGGATCATCAGATCCCCGAAGGGTTTAAACCCGTAAACATTGAATCTTACGATGGCACAACAGACCCCGCGGTTTGGATCGAAGACTATCTTCTCCACATCCATATGGCCCGCGGCGACGATCTCCACGCCATCAAGTACCTCCCACTCAAGCTTAAAGGACCAGCTCGGCATTGGCTTAACAGCCTGCCCGCAGAGTCAATTGGGTGTTGGGAAGACCTGGAGGCCGCATTCCTTGATAACTTCCAAGGCACATATGTGCGACCACCAGACGCCGATGACCTAAGCCACATCATTCAACAGCCAGACAAATCGGCCAGACAATTCTGCACACGGTTCTTGACGAAGAAAAATCAAATCATCGATTGTCCGGATGCAGAGGCCCTTGCGGCCTTCAAACATAACATCCGGGACGAATGGCTAGCCCGGCACCTAGGGCAGGAAAAGCCGAAATCCATGGCAGCCCTCACATCGTTAATGACCCACTTTTGCGCGGGAGAGGACAGTTGGCTAGCCCGCAGCAACAATCTCCGTAAAAACTCTGGCAGTCCGGATACCAAGGACAACAATGGCAGGTCACGACGAAACAAAAACAAGCGCCGCATTAACGGCGACGATAAGGAGGATACGACCGTCAATGCCAGATTCCGAGGCTCTAAACCCGGTCAGCGGAAGAAGCCATTCAAAAGAACCGCTCCGGGTCCGTCCAATCTGGACCGAATACTCGACCGCTTATGCCAGATACACGGCACCTCTGAAAAGCCAGCTAACCACACCAATAGAGATTGCTGGGTGTTCAAGCAGGCAGACAAGTTAATTGCTGAAAACAATGACAAGGGGCTAAATAGCGACGATGAGGAAGAGACCCGACCGCCGAACAACAAAGGACAGAAGGGTTTTCCCCCGCAAGTGCGGACGGTGAATATGATATACGCGACCCACATACCCAAGAGGGAGAGGAAACGCGCACTACGGGACGTCTATGCGATGGAGCCAGTCGCCCCAAAGTTCAACCCATGGTCCTCTTGTCCGATCACTTTCGGTCGAAGAGACCATCCGACTAGCATACGCCATGGCGGATTCGCCGCATTGGTTTTAGACCCAATCGTCGATGGGTTCCACCTCACGAGAGTCCTGATGGACGGCGGTAGCAGCCTGAACCTGCTTTATCAGGATACCATGCGCAAAATGGGCATAGACCCATCAAGGATTAAACCTACAAAGACAACCTTTAAAGGTGTCATACCAGGAGTGGAAGCCAACTGTACAGGCTCAGTCACACTGGAAGTGGTCTTCGGATCCCCGGATAATTTCCGGAGCGAAGAGTTAATCTTCGACATAGTCCCGTTTCGCAACGTCTATCATGCCCTGCTCGGACGAACCGCGTTTGCAAAATTCAACGCGGTGCCGCATTATGCATACCTAAAGTTCAAGATGCCAGGCCCTCGTGGAGTCATCACGGTCAATGGGAATACAGAGCGCTCCCTCCGAACGGAGGAACATACAGCGGCTCTCGCGGCAGAAGTACAGAGCAGCCTTCTAAGGCAATTCTCTAGTCCGGCCGTTAAACGGCCGGATACAGCAAAGCGTGCCCGGAGCAATGCCAACCAAGACCACCTGGCGCGATCAAAGCACGCGTAGCAATGCGGCCCCAACCCTTGCCCGCGCATGATCACAAGAATAACACTCCGCGTACATCATTACGCCTTGGAGATACCATGGGCACAGGGGAGGGGGCACGATCGCAATAGACCCAGAGTACGGTTCGACCACACCGGGGGCTCGCAAGTGTGCCCCCCTTTTTTTTTATTCTTCTTTTATGTACGCGTGACTCTGTTAACCAGAAGCCCTGTCCGGCGGCGAACCTGCCGAACTCACGATGCAACAGTCAAGGACTCAAGAAGGCCGCGACGAACAATCACGTGGTCTCAATTACGAACATTAAATTCGATTATATACACCAAGTCCGCAGCTCATCCCTGGAGGGGGACATGTTTATTTAGTCCAAATCCCTTGCTTACCACACTGTTTGTATCAGTCCGCTCTACTAGCAGACTTTCTTTCATAAATAATGCAGCACCTTTTTATTGCAATTGCATTATCTTTTATATATACGTTCATTACATGACATCTTGCACCCGTATATTTTGGTACGGCCGAATACGCCAGGGGCTTCTGTTCCCCAAATTATGGTGTGATAAAGTCCGAACACTTTCACAAGTGCGGCACCCCGAACTTATAGGATTATATGAATCGGCTCCGAATCATGTCTTGGGTCAATAGTTGGGTTTGCTCGGCTCCCATGTTTTGGTGCCTTACGTTCCGTTCTGTCGGCTAAGGTGGCACTGGGAGAACCACTGCGATTGCGCCCCGGTTGAGCCGGGCTAACGCCTCAGTGGAGAAAGCTAAAACTGACTGGCATGATAAGGCGAGAGACTGGTCGCTGTTCGAGAGGTTTTTTCGGGTCCTTAAAGACTCACGCCGCTTCGAGCGAAGTTCCGGACAATGTCCGAAGAAGGAGTGGATAGCGCCCCGGATTCGGTCTTCCGAATACCAGGGGCTTCGCCGAAATTTAAAATTATAGAATTCTATGGCTAAGTGAGAGTGTTCAAGCATTATAAGTCCGGTTGCCTTGTTCGTTGTGTTGAGCGCCTCCCTCGATGGACCCAACAATGGGAACAAGAGTGCTCATGTTTACCCCGAACACCCCAGCACTCGCGGCTTGGGGGATGAAGCCAACGACTTGCCATCTCTCAGATTTTATAAACGGCCGCACAGAAGGTAATATTTTAAATTAAACCAGCGTTGCTCATGGCGCATATGAACGAAGTTTTCAGCGCACAGGATAAATACATAGCGAGTTCACTCAAAGATTACATTTCGAGAGCACTCATCTGCAATATCGCAGGCTCCCTTCAGGACAATTTTATACTACTTCTCCGGCGTACGCTACTCCCTGCACGGTGGTGGTGGATCCGTGAGAAGCTTCTCCGCATCCAACTTGCCCCAGTGCACCTTTGTGCGGGCAAGGGCCCGACGAGCGCCTTCAATACAGGCGGAGCGCTTGATGACCTCCACCCAGGGGCATGCATCCACCAGCCGCCGCACGAGGCCAAAGTAGCTCCCAGGCATGGCCTGTCCAGGCCACAGCCGGACTATGAGGCCCTTCATGGCCTCCTCAGCTACCTTGTGGAGTTCGACCAGCTGCTTCAGCTGGTCGCTTGGGGGCACCGGATGGCCGGCCTCAGTGTACTGAGACCAGAAGACCTTCTCTGTCGAGCTCCCCTTGTCGCCACGATAGAATGCGGCGGCATCAGACGCACTATGCGGCAGATCTGCAAACGCCCCTGGAGAGCTCCGAATGCGGGTAAGTGTCAGGTAGTTCACATTAACATGCCTGCTTTGCATGAAAAATGCCTTACCCGCCGCTATCTTCTTTATATCTTCAACCTCCTGAAGGGCCTTACGGGCCTCGGCCTTGGCGGACTTGGCACTTTCGAGAGCCGAGGAAAGCTCGGACTCTCGAGTCTTGGAGTCACGCTCCAAACTCTCATGCTTTTCCATGAGAGCCTGGAGCTCTTGCCGAACTTCCGCCACCCGTGCCTCTTGTTTTTCTCGCTCGGCCCGTTCCACGGCCGCACTGCGTTCGGCCACGGACACAGCCTCCTTCAGGGCTGCCACCTCGTTAGTGGCCCCTGCAATACCCGCATTATCCTTGTTAATTTTATTGCAACCGAAATCCTTTTCTGTAAGGTACTAATTCAAAGTGGTATTACTCACCTTCTTTTTCCTCGAGCTGTCTCTTGGCATGGCCGAGCTCTTGCTCAGACTGCTCGAGATCCTTCTTCAGCACATCGACCTCCGCCGTTAGTGCGACAGAGGTCAGCAGCGCAGCCTGCAAACCCATATTGACATATTTTTTAGCAACCCTGCGCATATCTTGTTAGATCCTCAGTCCGGCTTTTCTTTCCGAACACCAAACTGAGCATCAGGGGCTACTGCCTATGCGGTATTACATTACATAATTTTAACTTCTTACCTCAAAGCCTATTAAAAGGCTGCTGCAGGCTTCGGTCAGCCCGCTTTTGGCGAGCTGAACCTTTTGCATCACCGCACTCATGATAGTGCGGTGTTCTTCCTCGATGGAAGCGCCTTTAAGCGCCTCCAACAAGTTATCCGGCGCCTCCGGTTGGACGGAGGCCGCCGGTGTCACGGTCTTGCCCTTCTTTCGAAGGGGCCGCATGCCGGACTCTGGAACCACTGCGGGTTCCGATGTATAGTCCGGCGCGAAGTCCGGGGGGTTGCCTGACGGCGCCTCCGGAGCCTCCTCCTGATGGGTCCCTCTCTGGGATCCCACCTCGGCGTCTTCGCCACGGGGGGTAGTGGCGGTCGGAAGTGAGTCCACATCCGACGGGGCCAATGACCCGCTTGATGAAGCGGGAAGATCATCATCGGCCGGACTACGGACAGAACGCGGCATTAGAAGGACACTACGCGACATAAAATAAATTACACATCAAGGATCCGGATACTTACGATCCTGCCGGACGCCTGGCCCTTGGAGGCCACTCATCCTCGCCAACGTTTGTGTTGGCGAAACTGTCCGGGGGGATAGTTCTCCCCCTCTTGGACCCTTCGGCCTCCCCGATTGGGGAAGCCTTCCTCTTCTTCTCTCCCTCCTCTGGGAGAGAATACTCCTCCTCCTCGTCTTCAGGGGGGGAGTGCTCATCGTCGTCAGACGCCTGATTGCGGGAACTCTTTCGAGTCCCCGCGGCCACCTTCTTGGCCTTCTTCTCCGGCACCACGTCCGGTGCCGGAACCAGCAGCCCTGCTAAGCGGGCGTCCACTGGGTCTTCTGGCATGGGAGCCAGGCTGATAAGCAGCTTGGCCTTCTCCATCCATTCTTGTCAAAGGAAGAGGCAGAATGAAACCTCACTAGAGTCAATCTAATTATCACAAGTGTCCCGTAATGGGGTTGAATCACTTACCCCGTTAGTTGGATACTACGAGCTGAATCCACGGTCTTCGGTCGCGGACGCGGGGGCTTCGGCGCCCTTGAACAGCACCCTCCAGGCGCCTTCGTATGTTGTATCGAAGAGCCCGCTTAGCGCCTGGTGCTGTTCCGGATTGAACTCCCACAAATTGAATGCCCGTTGTTGGCATGGGAGGATCCGCCGGATGAGCATGACTTGGACCACGTCGACGAGCCTGAGCCTATTGCTCACCATCTTATTGATGCATGCTCGGAGTCCCGTCACCTCCACCGGATTGCCCCACTGCAAGCCCTTCTCTTTCCAGGAGGTGAGCTGCGTGGGGATGCCAGATCTAAACTCGGGGGCCGCCGCCCATGTGGGTTTGCGTGGCTCGGTGATGTAGAACCACCCCGATTGCCACCCCTTGACGGAGTCCACAAAGGTCCCTTCGAGCCAAGGGACGTTGGGCAATTTGCCCAACATGGCGCCTCCGCATTCCGCTTGCATGCCCTTCACAACCTTCGGCTTGACGTTGAAGGTCTTGAGCCACAGGCCGAAGTGGGGCCGGATGCAGAGGAAGGCCTCGCACACGACGATAAACGCCGAGATGTTGAGGATGAAGTTCGGCGCCAGATCGTGGAAATCTAGGCCGTAGTAAAACATGAGCCCCCGGACAAAGGGATGGAGCGGAAAGCCCAGTCCGCGGAGGAAGTGGGGGAGGAAGACCACCCTCTCATGAGGCCCAGGGGTAGGGATGAGCTGCCCCTCGTCGGGCAGCCGATGCGCGATATCGCCGGAAAGGTATCCGGCGCTGCGCAGCTTGGTGATGTCCTCCTCCTTAGTGGTGGAGGCCAACCATTTGCCTCCCGCTCCGGACATATTCGGAGAAGGTCGAGGCGAGATGCGCGAGCTTGGGCATTGGAGCTTGAGTTCGCGGAGATGGATAAGCAAAGGAGGAAGAAGGCGTAGGTGAGAAGGTGAATCCTTATCCCTTATATATAGGCGGACAAAACTATGCGTCCCCCACCGGCCTGGTAAAACTCGCTTATCTCCCAAGCGCCACCATCAATGGCGCGGTTGGGTTACCCACGCACGTATTGATGAGAATCCCGGAATAAGGGGAACACGATCTCTACTTCGACAAGAAGTGCCAAGGAAACCGCTTCGCTAAACGTGCTGAGGTGGTATAGTAATTCAAACAAAGGCCTGGTGGCAGTGTGATGTCACGCCGCATAATACGTCAGCAGATTGAACTAAGTGTACATTTTATTCTCTCTACGGTGGAATGTGGAATTTATTTTGCAGAGCCGGAGACTATCCTGGTGTTCATGATCTTCTCTGGATTATTCAAGGGAGGAACCCGCCTTGCAATGCCGAACATTATGCGCGCCGGACTTATCGTCATTGAAGCCTGGTTCAGGGGCTACTGAGGGAGTCCTGGACTAGGGGGTGTCCGGACAGCCGGACTATCATTATCCGCCGGACTCCAAGACTACGAAGATACAAGATTGAAGACTCCGTCCCGTGTCCGGATGGGACTTTCCTTGGCGTGGAAGGCAAGCTTGGCAATACGGATATGTAGATCTCCTACCATTGTAACCGACTCTGTGTAACCCTAGCCTCCTCCGGTGTCTATATAAACCGGAGGGCTTTAGTCCGTAGAACAACATACATTACAACAATCATACCATAGGCTAGCTTCTAGGGTTTAGCCTCCTTGATCTCGTGGTAGATCCACTCTTGTACTACCCATATCATCAATATTAATCAAGCAGGACGTAGGGTTTTACCTCCATCGAGAGGGCCCGAACCTGGGTAAAAACATCGTGTCCCTCGTCTCCTGTTACCATCCGCCTAGACGCACAGTTCGGGACCCCCTACCCGAGATCCGCCGGTTTTGACACCGACACCCACCTTTCCCGCGTCGGTAGAGAAGAAAAATGGTAGAAGTGAGTAGCCTAGAGTGAGGTTTTCTTCAAGAAAGGGCAGAAAGGGCTTGAACGAGCATTCTAGTGAAATGATGGTTGCTTCATCCAGTCCAACTTGGAGGCCGCCTTACCACTGCTGGTAAAGGTGTGGGTTTTGTGATATGATGGGTCATGACGGCCACACCGGGGTGACAGGTGAGTCTCGATTGTAGCACCTCGCTATGATTTGGTTGATGTCATGCGGGACCGGATGATTTGAAATGTCCTGCATGTAGATAGAGCGGCTAGTCATATAGGAGTGCTCAATATTGTGCACCGCGACCAAGGTGGAGAGGAAAACGAGAGAACTACGTAATCAATGGATGAGCTTAATTAGGGTAGTTTTTTAACGTACAAGATACATTCCTCCAATCGCAAAATGCCTTGCTTCATGAGATTTTAGATTTGAGCCCTATAAACCGGAAGGGAGGGAGTACTGCACGCGGTGTAGTCTAGTCACTTGTTGAAATCTCTAGTAAGGCAAATACTCCTTTCCGGTTTTTAGGGCTATACTACTGCCTCCGTCTAGGTGTGCAAGTCATCTTAAGAAAACCAAATAGTCCCAAACCACTTAGGCGCGATGCATTAAATTCTACCTTGTTTCTTGTTTCTTGACATATCAACCAATAAGAGATGAGAGTTGCGCATGCTTTTAATGACTTGCAATGGCTAGTTCATTGCATGCAATGCTATTAATTAGCAAATAAACATTGGTGACCCCAGGAGGAAACGGTGCTAAGCGCGTGGACCTATGCAGAATGAGTATCAACCAATGGATGATGGAGTTTAATTATTAAACAATACTCCCTCCGTCTTGGTGTGTAAGTCATCTTACGAAAACCAAATAATCCCGAAACACTTAGGCGCGGTGCATTAATTTCGACCTCGTTTCTTGTTTCTTGACATATCAACAAATAAGAGATGAGGGGTGTGCATGCTTTTAATGACTTGAGACTACTTAACACGACATGCAGTGGTTAGTTCATTGCAAGTAATGCTATAAATTAGCAAATAAACATTAAGGTCTCTCGTTTCCCCTCCTCCTTGGTCGCGGTGCACAACCTAAGATAACTTAATCACCTAGACGGAGGGAGTAGCAATTTTGTCTCATGCAAGAGCCTGGCTAGTACTCCCTCCGTTCCTAAATGGATGACCCAACTTTGTACTAACTTTGTACTGAAGTTAGTACAAAGTTGAGTCAGCTATTTTGGAACAGAGGGAGCATATGCGTGCTCCAAGGCACCGCACCACGCGAGCGTTCGCAACTACCACATTCGGGTTGCGCTTGGCTCTTCGCCTCTTCGAGAAGACGAACAATGATGTTACTCCTACTTCTACAATATTGAATCCACTGTTGCATGTCCGTCCACCTCGTGCGGGAGGGATAGCGTGTAGCGAAAGCTTCTACTTACTGCTCCTACCTTTGCGTCTATCACAGGTGGCCCCAACAGGTGGTTGGCCCTCCTGTGATGCAGCCAAAGGTAGGTGCAGTTAAGGCACCGGCGCTCAGTCCACGAGGGAGAGGGCGTTGTAGTAATCAAATATCTCGGTCTTGTACGAGTTGACGCGACACATCAAAGCATTGCACTCGATATAAGTCTTTTTACACATTTCAAATGGACTACTTCGTATGTAGACATATTCTGCTTCGTATGTAGTCACTTGTTGCAATCTCTAAAAAGACTTCATTTGGAAACGGAGGGAGTACAACGGATGCATGCATGGCATGACTTTCCTTTTGATACTTGCATGTGTTGATTTGATGCACCTTGCCAAATTTTGAATATAAATTTAACTAACCAAATTTTCATGCATGTCACAAAAAATTACGGGGCTATTTGGATTGTGACTATGTTTGTCTTATGTTGCCACATTATTTTTCCCACACATGCAACACTTGCCTAACCCGAGTTGCTCAAATTGTTAGACACACTTTGGCTTGCCTAAGGGAATCTTGCCACAATTTTTGTGTCTATGACATGTGGGGTTCACTACTAATAAAAAAATTCTTGTCTTAGGTGTGGCTAATAAAAAAGACTTATATTTAGGAATGGAAGGAGTAGAAAATATAAATAATAATGCATGTTGGGGCAACCCACGTTTCCGCTAATTTTAGTCGTGCGCTTGTTCACAATTTTTACGAGGGGGTGGTTGTTCATTTAATGGAGGTACTTGTAGTACCAGACTTGAGCGATACAAAGTGCGACCTGGCACACCGTAACACCACTTGGAACAAGCGGGTAGCTATCTCAAAAAACAATCAACAGCTAAAAAAACCACGACCTGGCATGTAGTAGTACACAAATTTAAACGATTGTTTTGATGGAGTGAAAAAGGAAAACTACCCCACTACGTATATATAGGTCGGAGCCTCCACGCTTGCTTGCTAGGGTTGCTCTATTGACACACTCTCATCCTCTCCAGATCTAAACAAGATAGGGGTAGTAACACTGTCTTTCTCCCTTCAAAAAACACTGGCTTTCTATCCTCACCGCTGGTTACAGATCCCGACGTATCCCCCTCCGTCGTTTTTTTTGACTGGGGACTGCAGGGCTTACACCCCACAACATTTTATTAAAACCAAGAACAGCAAGTACAAGGAAAGGTTCCTTAAGAAAAGGAACAAAACAGAAGAAGAAGATAAAAGAAAACTATGTACAATCTAACCTAAAAGAGAAGGAAAATGCAACTATACATGTCACCTCTCAAGGAGGAAGGAAATCAATCCATTTAAGCAGTGCCTCCCTGTGTTTTGACTTGATTCTGTGAGCCAACAGGGAAATGTCATGGACAAAACCATTTCTCCACTGTCTGAAGGTGGGTCTGATAAACCTGAAAGTTTTATCATTTCTGACTTTCCAGATATTCCACCAAGTAAGAAACACCACTTCAGAAAAGAAAGGTTTATTGAACTCCTTCCTAGCATGGCATGCAATCTGAACCATATCCTGATTGTTGGGCCATGAAATCTGCAGGTAATTCCAGACTCTCATGCTGAAGTTACACTGAAAAAACAGATGATTCCTGTCTTCAAGAGTTCCTGTAGGGCAAAGCACACATTCAGGTCCATCATTGATCTTCCACTTCCTGCGCTGAATCATATCCTTGGTGTTTACTCTGTCCATAATGACAAGCCAGGCAAACATTTCGATTGTCATAGTACAGCAAGACTTCCATATCCAACATAGCAAGGGGTTAGTTGGAATAGGCTCATGTACCAGATCATAATATTTCTTAGCTATGTATCCAGATTTCTTTCCATGTTTCCAAAACCAACAATCCTTAGCATTAGCATCCAAGGAGATATGAGACAATATTCCAGACAGTTGATTTAGCTCCCTATAGGCCATTTCAGATAATGGCAGAGAGAACATGCTATGTAACTCACCAGTTTCCATTACTTCCAGAACAGAAGAATTCTTTTGTATGCAAAATGAGAACAGCCTGGGGAATCTATCCTAAAGTGGAATGCAAAATTATCCACTTCCCAGGAATCTGACCAGAATAGCAAGGAGTCCCCTTTTCCAACGCATACTGAAGACACAGCCCTGAATGTATCCATTAGCTTACATATGTCCCTCCACCAAAAAGAGCCACACATAGCAGTGTCATGTGGGACTCTCTGATAATAGTAACTGTCCCAGATCAAATGAACCCATGGAACATCAACTTTGTTATAGAATTTATTTAGGAATTTCATTAACAAAGCTTCATTCTGCAGCCCCAGGTTTAGGATGCCAAGCCCTCCCTTTAATTTAGGTCTACATACCAGAGGCCATGCAGCCAAAGAGTTCCCCTTTTCCTGACCATATTTTCTCCAAAGACACTGTCTTTGTATTCTTTCCATTTGTTTCAAAATTCCTTGTGGAATAGATAAGCTACAAAGGAAGAATATTGGCAATGAGGAAATGACAGAATTTACCAACTGCAGTCTGCTACCCTGTGGTAGAAACCAGGAGCTAGCAGTCAACCTTCTTTCCATGCAATCCACAAGTGGCAGAAGGTCCACAATTTTAGGCCTAGTGGTTCCCACTGGCAACCCCAGGTATGTGAAAGGCATCACCCCCAGTTGACATCCGAACTGAGCAGCAAGAGCATTGGCATAATTGGTATCCACATTAATTGGGTACATTGAAGATTTGTGGTAATTAATCTGCAAACCAGTTGCCAGAGAAAAGGAGTCTAGAACAGCTTTTAGCACCTCTAACTGAGCAGACTCAGCAGCCACAAACAACAACGAGGGAGGAGACCCACTGCCGGCTGCACCGTTTTCTCTCGCCGAGCGCCGGCGTGGGAGGTCCTCCGATCCCTTCGTTGTTGCCTGTGGGCGGATCCGGCCTCCCTCCGCCCACCTATCCACATCTCGACGACCTTCAGGTATATCTTCGTTCGAAACCGCCTTAGCTCTACTTCCCCAGCTCACTACGTTGCTGCATGCGCATCATTTTCTACCTCTCAGCCCCTCTTGATCGGATGGTCCAACGTCACCTATTTTTTTTCTATTGTTAGAGGTAAAGCTACTTCATGGAGTCGAATCTTGTACTCCCTCCATCCGAAAATACTTGTCATTGAAATGGATGTATCTAGATGTATTTTAGTCCTAGACACATCCATTTTGATGACAAGCAATTCCAGACGGACGGAGTACTTGGTTCAAACAAGAAATAAAGTGGGGGTGGGGGAATTTAGTATGTACATCGGACTTGGTAGAAACTGGAAGGAAAGGGGGTGAAAGTAGTACAGACTGGTCATCCAACCGGTCTCTTGGTCGAAAAGGGAAATATATGGGTAACACTGTACACAGTGGTATGACCAGGATTAGATTTGCTATCCACACATAGGAGTAGGTGGCTAGAGTGAACAAAAATGGGACCAACCCAGATATGTTTCTTGGATGTTTGTTTCCTAGGGCAACAAACTATGAATCACCACTTTATGCCCCTATTTATACGTACATGGTGCTGGACTGCTGGTGCACCCACTGTACCATGCCCTTATACGAAATATTTAGCTTTTCTTAATCTAATGTCCCTGGTAAAAATGAAGCAATGCCACTGTTATAAGCCATGCCAAGTTTAGCCAAATGTTTTTGCCTGTAATTGTTTGAGACTCTGACTGTTTCCTCTGTACCTTTTTGTGCAAATAGGAATATCCAATTCACCTGGTTGCTGTTGTGACCTTTTGGTGCACTGCACAAAACTCTTCTTAAAAGAAGTGACTTTTATGTTGTTTAACTGGCGTGTCAGAATGGAACAATTGGTTCATTTCGGTGGAACTTCTGTCATGGGAAACAAACACCTATGGGGCAGGGCCCCTTTTCGGTCCGGCAGGGAGCGGAGGCCGCACGAAGAGCGGATCGAGGCGAAGCACGCAGGGGATTTTTACCCAGCTTCGAAGCTCTCCGGAGAGATAAAACTCCTACTGCTGCTTTGTGGTTGTATTACGTTCTTGCTAGAGAGCGTGGGTGTGTTCTGGTTTCGAATGAGTCGAACCCCCTCTACATTGCGTATGGGCCTCCTTTTATAGGCTCAAGGGGTCACCGACAGGTGGCAACGCATGCCAGGGGTAAAACTGTAAAAGGTGTGGTTGGCACAACTGCTTCTACAGTGGATCCTACCTAACTCTGACAGCAGGGGACAAAGGCATTAAATGCCCGTCCGCGTCGCCCAAACAGTGCAGAAAAGCGACCGTTAGGGGCGCCACCGTTCGCCACGATGGCCATCTCGTCATCTTCGTTCGCCACCTCGCACCGCTTGGCTGCACAGCAGCCCGCCACGTGCGCCTGGAATGATCCCGTGGCGACACGTCGTCAGATGCGCTGGAGCGTGGGCACAGAGTGGTGGCTTCGCTGTGGCAAGCGCCTTGCCGCGGTCGTTGTCTTGTCGCGCCCGGAAGCTTGTCGCTCGCCTGGTCTTGCCGGGACGCGCGGAGCGTCGCGGCAAGTTCCTTGAAATGCCTTGGTTCGCCTTCCCGGCAAGCTCCTCTTGCCGGGGCTTTGTTCTTCTCTATTAAAACACTTTGTTCTTGAATGGCACCAAAAGGAACCATGGAGGACCTTGGCGGGCACCCGACAAGCCTTGCCGCGAGATGCTGCGACTGCCCGTGCACAAGTTCAGGATACTAAGGTACCCCTACTTTAGTACACTGACAGGAGCCCCCGGGCCTGGGCCATACACAGTGCCGAGCGCTGTTGGGCCAGGCCCAAAATAGGGCATGGGCACACGCAGCCTGGGTCCACACCGTTTCTGACCCCGTATCCACCGCGCCCTCCCGTAACGGCACGCGTCGAATGCGGCGTCGTGGGAGAGATCGTGGGTGATTCTTTATTCGGAGAAAGCGTAACGTTCGCCTCCCCCTCTTTATAAGCAGGGGAAACAGTGGCCGTTCCCCCACCTTCGCCACTTGTGGTTCCAACCTCAGAAATCTCCGCCGCTCCCCTCCGCTTCCAAAGCCGAAAGAGAGCAGCGCTCCGCCCCCCACCGCCGCCGTCGCCGTCAATGCTCTCGATCTCCTCCACCGCCTCCGCCATGGCTCCGAAGACCCGGAAGGGCGCGAAGTCGGCCGAGGCGCTGCGGCTTGAGGCACTGCGGAAGGAGCGGGCAACTTTCCCCCCTGAGCTCTCCGCGAAGGAGCTGAGGGAGTGGTTCTATCTCTTCTGGTTGACGGAGACGCGGGCGCATCCGCGCACGCAGGTACTTTCCGCCGCCGCTTCCACTTCGAAACGGGCTCCAAGAGGATACCCCTTCTTCGCACTGTTCTTCCATTGCGGGCTCTACCCGCCCTTCTCTGAATTCTTTCGTGATGTCATGAACACCTACGGGTTCCATCTCCTTGATTTCACCCCCAATGCTGTCCTGACCATGGCGGTTTTCGCACATCTCTGCGAAAACTTTGTCGGAATCCACCCGAACGTAGCCCTCTTCCGTCACTACTTCATGCCCCGGGTCGAGAGAGGAGAGCCCTTAGCTGGCGGGGTCGCCTGGATCTCGAGAGCCGGCAAGAAGGAGGTCTACTTGGAGGGGAGCTTCGCAGCAAATGGGACGAGTGGAGAGATGAATGGTGTTGGATCATTGATGAGAACCCGCAGCCGTTCACTGCCCTGCGTCAAACCCCAGTGGTGCGCGGCAACGATTGGAGAGCCCTGGCGCCGGACGACGCTAGGCTGAAGATCGCCACCACCCGGATCTTGCGACTCAGGCTTGCCGGGCTGACCGTAGGTGCTGTTGGCACGGACTTTCTTCGCAGCCGCATTGCCCCTCTGCAGGAGAAGGGGAGGTCCACCTGGCTGTTCGGGGGCCCGGCGGACATCATGAGGCTGCGCCCGGGCCTCAACTTCAATTTCACTGTCTTGGAGTTGGATGGGATGCTCAGGGAGCTGTTCAAGCATGACCCCGATCATCCCGAGTGGTTCAGGCTGCCGCAGGGCGTCGTCCCGTTGTGCAACAACTCCTCGCTCGATCGCATCCGTGCAATGATGCCGGAGTGCGACTCGCATGGAATCATTCCAACTTGGCAGGAGCCCGCCGCCGACGTCGTGCAGCAGTTCTTCGATAGCCTTGTGGAGGTGGAGGTCCATGCCGACGAGAAGAGAAGCCTCACCCGCGACACCATCGAACGGGAGATGCAGCGCATCGCCACTAGGGCGGAGGAGGCGGCAGCAGCCGCCGCCGCGGGCGAGTTTGGGTTCACAGTGGAGGAGGCAGACGCAGCAGAGGCGGCAAGCCTTGCCGAGCGACAGCGGATGGATGGCGAGGAAGAACTTGCCGCGCTTGATGCTGAGTCGAGCGAGCCCGCCGAGGGTGCGAGTGGCCCGCCATCCCCGAGCAGCTTGCCGCAAGCAGAGCCCGCAGCGCAGCCCCCACCGCAGCCGAGAAGGCGCCACCGCAGGGCCGGGGACGTAGCAGGACCGCAATTGGGTCAACAGCCGCGGCGCCGCGCGACGCGCTCTACTGCGACAAGTACTATCGCCGCTGGAGCGCCTCCCGCCGCGGCGGCAACTGGAGCAGGGTCGTCTCGGGCCGCCGCCACAGCCCCCGCCAAGCGGCCAAGGGATTCCGCTCCTCCGCCTCGTCGCACCGAAGGCGGGCCGAACTTCGACCTCTCCGCACTCAGCTCCGACGAGGAGGAAGAAGAAGAGTAAGACCACTTGTTGTCCTTGTAGTTCTTCAATTTGTTGTTCTTGTCTTGCATCTGATCTGATTTACTCTGGACTTATTCCGTTTCAGAACACTAGCCCAGAGGGCGGCGAAGAGGGCCAAGGCTCCAGTGGTTGTCATCGAGGACGAGCCGACCGCGACAGCAGGAGGCGCGCCCGAGAGCACTTTGCCGGACCCAGCCACTACTCCGCCAAGCAGCCCCCAGCGTAAGTATTTGGTTTCTTTTCTGCTGTTAGCCGTGCATGAGTGCTCTTTCTTTGCTATCAACTGACTATTTGTTTGCGTAGGAGCAGAACAACTTCACCAGGAGGGCCTGGAAATCCCCTCCGACTCGTCGTCTGCTTCGACTACGCCGCCAAGGGCGGATTCCCCGGCAAGGGGGCGTTCTCCGCCAAGGGAGCGTTCTCCGGCAAGGGACAACGCCAACGATCCCACGGTGGTGGAGCCCATGACTGTGGATCCCAGCATAGGTAATCTTTCTTGCATGAAGCTCCCCTTGAGTTTTTTTTCTGATTTCTCTTTTTTGATCATTTGCTTGACTTTTCTCCCTCTTCCGGCCTTCAGATCCATCTTCCACGGAGCCGATGGAAACCGAGGCCACCGGCGAGGAGAACACGCGCGGTGACACTGGCGATGCTGCCGCCACCGAAGAGGAGGCCGGCGCTGACGATCCCGCCGACGAAGAGGCCGCCAAGGCTGCTGGCGCAGGAGCCAGCGAGGGGTCTGGCGGTCGCACTAATGACCCTGAGGGCGCAGGAGCGCAAGGCGCAGGAGCGCAAGGCGCTACGCCGACCGCCGATCCCTCCCCTGCTGATGCAGCGCCAGGCTCCAAAGAGCCCCAGTCTGGCACCTACTTGAAGGTCGGTGACGGTGTCTTCATCAAGCTTCCCTGGGAGTCGAGCTCCAGGGCGCCGGTCGAAGGAGAGGCTTTTGACAGGGAAGTGCTCGCCTCCACCGGGATGATGCTGGTTGACGCGCCAAGCAGTAGCAGCGGCGAGTCTGAGGAGGAGCAACTGCTTCGGAAGCTAGTGTCGCTCTACCGTGCCCGACAAGCCAAGGTGGAGTCCTGGGAAGCGCTTGTCGCGCAGGCGGGAGCAGACATTGAGAAGCGTGCGGAGGAGCTCCGGGAACGAAATCAGGAAGCTCTCCGGTCCAATGCAGAGGAGCGGGCGCAGATCGTCAAAGTGCGGAAAGCCTTCCTCCTCGAGAAGGCTGAGGCTGAGGAGCAATAGAGGCTCGCCACCGAGGAGCTGTCCACACGGGAAGGTGAACTGACGCAGCGGAAAGTCAATCTGGACAGCTATGAGGAGGAGCTTGCAGCGCGCGAGGAGACACTTGGCGGGGCCCTCAAGGAAGCGAAGGATGCTGCTGCAGCTGCCGAGGCCGCCAAGAAGGAGTTGGAGGTGAAAATGACGCAGCTGGAGGCTGATCTGAAGAGGAAGGATGAAGAGCTTGCCATGCTCCAGCGCGAGCGCGAGAAGGACGCCCTCGCCCATGGTGATCTACAGGGTCAACTCGCCGAGAATGGCAAAGAGTTGAGCACCGCCAAGGACTCCAATGCTGATCTTGAGCTGAAGCTGGCCACGCTGACCCAGACGCTGGATAGCGCCAAGAAGCAGGAGGCGACCTTGAGGGAGGAGATCAAGGCCAACGAAGAGCTGCTAACGAGGGCCGCTGAGACTCAAAACACCTTCAGGGCTACGGTGGAGCTCTGGACTGAGGGCCTCATAAACATTGCTGCAGTCATCGACGAGGAGCTGGCGCAACTAGAAATGGAGGGCTTCGGGTACTCCTCCAACGAGAACCTCCAGCCCAGCGCCAAGCTTACTCTGTTCTTCAAGGGCGTGGCGACGGCGCTCCAGCAGCTCCGGGAAAGGATCCCAAAGCAGCTGGCCAACGAGTCGCGCACGATCTACGCCAGAGTTCTGGAGAAAGTGTTGGTGAAGGTGGCCTTCCGCAATCCCGGCCTCAACCTCACCAACGTCCTCAAGAAGCTGCCGGCGGGCGCTGATCTTGAAGAGCTCAAGGCCCTTGTCGCACCCATTGTGGACAAGGTGAATGAAGTCAAGAGGGTTGATGGTGGCCGCGTAGATTAGACCGCCTGTTTCTTCTTTTCCTTGCCGCTGCTAGACATGTTACGGGAGCAATCTATTAGAGCGCGACAAGTTATCTTTGTAATATAACTTTATCTTGGGCAGTATTTGCTATGTTATTTCCTTTACTTGATCCCTTCTTTTGTATGTCTTTACCCTACGCTTTCAGGGAACTTGCCGGTGCAGGCACCCTTGCCGCGAGCGCTGAGTGCGGAACATCAGCAGCCTGCTGGCGGTGCTACTTCCGGCAAGAAACCTTGTCGCAGCTAGTTGCAGCACACTTAAGTTGTTGAGCGGACTCGAAACAAAGTAAGGGCACAACTAGCTATGAGTTGGTTCCTCCGCGCACAGGTTTTCCATATAAAGCAGGGTCATTTCAAGGAAGATAACTTAAAATTTTCTAAAACCGACTGTGCTCAAACTTTGGCAACTTAGCTTTGCTGTCGTCCGCGTCCCGGCAAGGCGATACTTCCTTGAACGACGCCTGGTCCACACCATTATCTTCTCCTCCCCCCCGGCAAACTTGTGGGCGAGGGAACCTTCCTTTTGAGAAAAAGAAAGAAGAGAAAATAAAGATATGGAGCTTTAAGGCTCGTTACTGCTTACCGGGGGTAGGTGCTGCACAAAGTGTCAGATAATACATGCAATAAATATAAAATATGAAACTTGACAAGATGTGCGAAGCATATGATCTTTATTTATGCACGGGATATGCGCCCGGCTTTGTACAAAGGGTTACATGCAACAGCGGCAAGGCTTGTACAAAAGGTGGTTGCCGGAACAGGTTCCGGCAACCGCGCCTTATGGGTAAAACTTGCGAAGATGCTCTATGTTCCAGGAATTGCTCACCGGAAAGCCATCTTCGGTCTCAAGGCGGACAGCGCCAGGCCTAGTGACTCGTTTCACCCGATAAGGGCCTTCCCACTTTGGCGTCAACTTGTTGGAATTCTTGGCGTATTGAACACGCCGAAGAACAAGGTCGCCTTCCTCGAAACTTCTGGCATTAACTTTGCGGCTATGGTAGCGGCGCAAAGCTTGCTGGTATCGAGCAGCTCGTACAGCAGCCTGAAGATGATCTTCCTCAAGGAGCAGCGCGTCATCTTGTCGCAGCTGCTCTTGCTCAATCTCATCATAAGCGAGCACTCGAGGCGATCCGTATACGAGTTCCGTGGGGAGAACTGCCTCTGCTCCATAGACTAGAGCGAAAGGTGTCTGGCCAGTGGCTCGATTTGGCGTCGTCCTGATCAACCAAAGAACCACCGGCATCTCCTCGATCCAGTTCTTTCCGCACTTGTGCAGCCTGTCGAAAGTCCTGGTCTTGAGCCCGCGCAGCACTTCGGCATTTGCCCTCTCCACTTGACCATTGCTTCTCGGGTGAGCAATAGAAGCGAAGCAGGTCTTGGCGCCAAGATCTTGGACGTACTGCATGAAGGTGCGGCTCGTGAACTGCATGCCGTTGTCGGTGATGATCCTGTTAGGGACTCCGAAACAGCAAACAATCGACCTGAAGAACTTGACTGCTGACTGTGTTGTCACCTTCCTCACTGCTTCCACTTCCGGCCACTTTGTGAACTTGTCGATCGCAATGTACAAGTACTCAAAGCCCCCGACAGCTCGGGGAAAGGGGCCGAAGATGTCGAGCCCCCAGATCGAAAATGGCCAGGATAAAGGGATCGTCTGGAGAGCTTGAGCTGGCTGGTGTATCTGCTTGGAATGGAACTGGCGCGCTTCACATTTGGTTACTTGTGCAGTTGCATCCTGGAGGGCTGTTGGCCAAAAGAAACCTTGCCGGAAAGCTTTGCCGGCAAGCGCTCTCGCGCCAATGTGGTGACCACATATGCCTCCATGTATCTCCGCCAACAGCTCCTGTCCATCTTCCCGGGGAATGCACTTCAATTTCACTCTGTTGAATCTTCTTCTGTACAGTATGTCGTCGACAAACTGGTACATACTTGATTGCCGGGCTACTCTCTCCGCTTCTTCTTGCTCTTCGGGGAGTTCTCCTGTCTGAAGGAAACGGACAATCTGCTGTGCCCATGCCGGAGCTTGCGGCTTGACAACAAGGACTAAAGGCACATATGCTGCTGCGGGAACATCCGCTTCTATGGCAAGAAACAGCGGCTCAGCCGGAGCTTGATGTTCCCCGGCAAGCTTGCCGGAGCAAGACTTGTCGGGAGCGTGTGCTTCAACGGAACAAACCCTAGGGCTTGTCGGAGCAGACTGCCCCTCAGCACTCTTGGTGTTGATCTTGGGGACCTTCTTGGCGGCGGCTTCGGGGAGTCCTGCCGGGAAGTAGTCACCGGAAATCAACTTCCTTTTCTTGCTCTGTCCAGTTGATGGTGTTACAGATGGCTGAGTCAGCTTGAGCACAAAGATCCCTGGTTCCACAGGTAACTTAAGTGCGGCGCACTTTGACAGGCCATCTGCAATGTCGTTCTGAGCTCTCGGGACATGCTCCATCTGCAGGCATTCAAAATGCTCTTCTAACTTTCTCACTTCATCAATGTAAGCTTCCATAAACGGACTCTGATAATCTTTGTTCACTTGGCGGACGACAAGCTGCAAGTCACCCCTGACAATGAGCTTCTTGATCCCAAGGTCTGCAGCGATCCTGAGTCCGGTGAGCAAACCTTCATACTCTGCAGTATTGTTTGTTGCTTGCTCCTTGGGAAAGTGCATCTGGACCACGTACTTGAGGTGCTCTCAGGTGGGTGCGACAAGTAACACGCTCGCGCCGGCGCCTTGCAGCGAGAAGGCACCATCAAAGTACATGATCCATTCTTTGTTTGCTTCCTTTACGGGGATGCTCGTTTCCGGAATTTCTTCATCTGGTGTTGGCGTCCATTCTGCTATGAATTCTGCCAATGCTCGGCTCTGGATAGTTGAAGTACTCTCAAACTTGAGGCCAAAGCTAGACAGTTCCAGTGCCCACTCGACAATCCTGCCTGTTGCTTCTGGATTCTGCAGTATCCTCTTCAGCGGAAAGCGAGTGACAACTGTAATCTCATGTGCTTGGAAGTAATGACGCAACTTTCTCGAGGCCATGAGAAGGCCGAAAAGCAATTTCTGCACACCAGAGTACCTTGACCTAGCCCCCTGCAGAAGGGAACTAACAAAGTAAACTGGGCGCTGCACCATCTTCTTCTGCACCTCCTGTGTCTGCGTAGATCCACCCTTGTCAGGACCAGAATTTGTCGGCGAAGCCCCCTGCTTGTCGTTGGATGTGCTTGCCATGGTTGCTGGCTCATCATCCACCTCCCTTTCCGCTACTAACGCAGCACTAACCACTTGATTGGTTGCCGCTAGATATAGCAGCAACTTCTCTTGCGGCTTAGGTGCGACAAGTATTGGAGTGGAGGACAGGTATTTCTTCAAGTCCTGCAGCGCAGCCTCCGCTTCCGGAGTCCATTTCATTGGACCTGCCTTTTTCAATATTTTGAAAAATGGCAGGGCGCGCTCAGCTGACTTAGAGATGAACCTGCTGAGAGTAGCTACGCAGCCGGCAAGCCTTCGTACATCCTTGACACGCTTCGGTGCTTCGATCTGCTCAATGGCCTTGATCTTGTCGGGGTTGGCTTCAATTCCCCTCTGAGACACGAAGAACCCGAGAAGCTTGTCGGAAGGTACTCCAAACACGCACTTCTCGGGGTTCAGCTTGAGGTTGATCTTGCGCAGATCTGTGAAAGTTTCGTCGAAATCCTGAATCATAGTTGCTTTGTCCTTGCTCTTGACCACTATGTCATCCATGTAAGCTTCTACATTTCTGTGCAGCTTTGTCTCAAAAGCGTCATGGACTACCCTTTCAAATGTTGAACTAGCATTCTTTAGTCTGAAAGGCATCCGTACAAAACAGTAGGTGCCACACGGAGTAATGAATGCGGTTTTCTCCTCATCTTCTTCTGCCATGAAGATCTGATGGTATCCTGAGTATGCGTCAAGAAATGAAAGCAAATCACATCCGGCTGTGGAGTCAACAATCTGGTCAATGCGCGGCAAGGGAAATGGGTCTTTGGGAAAAGCTTTATTAACATCAGTAAAGTCAATACAAAGCCTCCATTTCCCGTTTGCCTTGTGCACGACTACAGGATTGGCCAACCACGTGGGATGGAGTACTCCTCTGACAAGGCCTGCTGCTTCCAATTTCTTGATCTCTTCTGCAATGAATTCTTGTCGCTCCACTGCTTGTTTCCTGACTCTCTACTTGACGGGCCGTGCATGAGGACATACGGCAAGGTGGTGCTCAATTACCTTCCTGGGAACACCGGGGATGTCAGACGGTTGCCATGCAAACACGTCGACATTCGCCCGCAGGAAAGCAACGAACGCGCTTTCCTATTTAGGGTCAAGCGTGGCGCTAATGGTGAAGGTACCACCAGTGCCGTCCTCCTTGGCGGCCACTTTCTTGGCCTCTGGTGAAGCTGTCTTTGCCTTCTTACACTTGCCGGTGGAGCTCGATGGTGCGTCCTCGACGGTAGCGCAGCACTCCGAAGAGGTGCGCTTGCCGGAGTGAGCGTCAGAGCTCTTGCCGGACTTGGTCTTCTTCTTCCCCCCGGGAGCTTCAGCGGCAAGTGGCTTGCGATCTACCGCGGCTGCTGCTTCCCGGTAAATCTTGTCGGTACAGATAAGGGCATCCTTCTTGTCGCCAGGGACAGAAATGACACTTATCGGACCGGGCATCTTGAGCACGTTGTAGGCATAGTGAGAGGCTGCCATGAACTTGGCGAGCGCTGGACGACCGAGTATCCCATTGTAGGGTAATGGGAAATCAGCAACGTCAAAAGTGACTTTCTCTGTTCTGAAGTTCAGCTCGCTACCAAATGTCACTGGCAACGTGATCTTCCCCTTCGGCTTGCTCCTTCCCGGATTGATTCCTTGGAATGTGCCGGTCTCTTCGAGCTCGCTGTCGGGGATCTGGAGCTTCTTGAGTACCGCGGAGGAGATCAGATTCAAGCCGGCCCCGCCGTCAACCAGCATCTTTGTGACCTTGAGGTTGCGGATAGTTGGTGAAACCAATATCGGCAAGCACCCGACCGCAGTTATGCGATCAGGGTGATCCTCAACATCAAAGATGATAGGCGTGCTGGACCACTTCAGAGGTTTGCGTGACTCAACTGATGGTTCTGCTGCATTAACTTCCCGCACCCACTGTTTGAGCTGGCGGTGCGAAGTATGCAGAGAAGCACCGCCGTCAACGCACAAAACCTCTGTGGCTTTCTGAAACTCCTGCTCGTCGGCCTCATCGTCATCCATATCCTCATCTTCGTCTTCATCTTCGTCCTTGTCGCGGCCGCGGGGAGGTCTGTCTCCTTGCCGCTGCTTGGCCTTGCCGCGACGTCCTCCCCGGTCGGGGCGCTTCTTGCCGGATCCACCAGTACCTTCCTGCGCCATCTCCTTGTCGCGTCGCTCGTACTCAACTTTCTGCAATTCAACAAGCTGCTCAACCTTCTTGCAAGTCTGGAGATCATGGCCCTTGGTGCGGTGGATCTTGCAGTACTGCTTGCCGGAGCCGTCCTGCTTGTCGGCGGCCACCACGACCTCGCCGGAGCTACCAGCTTTGGCCTTCTCGGTGCCACCTCTGTTGTCGGACTGCTCGACGACTAGCACATCTTTTTCTTTCCTCTTCCTGTTGTTCCGCCGCCGGTTTTTCCTTGCCGGGGCGGCATCTTCACTGTCAGATCCTCCTGCTCCCGCGTTCTCCCCGGGGAGTTTCCTCCCTTCTTCAGCACGTGCACACTTGTCGGCCAGGGCATATAGCTCGCTGACATCTCTGATCTTGCACATCGCCATCTCCTCCCTCATCCTGCGGTTTCGCACGTTCTGATGGAACGCGCTGATGACTGCGGCAGGGTGGACGTCTGGGATGTTGCGCTGCACTTGGCTGAATCTCTGAATGTACTTGTGCAGGGGTTCTATTTCCTTCTGGGCGAGCAGATGAAGATCGCTCTCTTGGCCATGGGGCTTGTGGCCGCCTGTGAAGGCGCCGACAAACTGATGGCACAGATCTTCCCATGAGGAGATGGAGTCGTCCGGCAAGTGCATGAGCCAAGACCTGACGTTAGGCTTGAGCACCAGCGAGAAGTAGTTGGCGAGGATCTTCTCGTCGCGCCCCCCCGGCAGCTTGCACCGCGATGGTGTAGATGCTGAGGAACTCCGACGGATGCAACCTGCCGTCATACTTCTCGGGTACGTTTGGCTTGAAGTTTTTTGTACTGGGCCACTGGACTTGCCGCAGCTCACGAGTGAACGTAGGGCAACCTACCGCGTACGGCAAGTCACCTGGTTCCCCTGGCGCATGCATATCGACAGTGGGCCCAGGGCGCTGGTCTGATTGGCGTCGCGCTTCTCTTCGACGCTCGATGCGAGTACGAGTGTCCTCTTGTTGTCTTTCTTGGAGAACTTGACGCTGGTCGCGACGAGCTCGCGGATCTGATGACACTGTGGAGTCAGTGTCGAGGTTGACCCGGCGAGTCGGCGATCTTGGCCTTTGGTGTGGGGAGTGCACGGTGGTTGCACCCCCATCGGTCTTATCGCCACCGGCTTGCGCCTGGGCGTCTTGCCGCGGCTTCGATGTGCTCGGTTGCCAGGGAGTGTCGCCGTTGGCGAAGCCGATGAGGCTTTGAATGGTGGCCCTCCAATCGTCGATCTTGTCTGGTGTTGGTGGGTAATCTAGAAGCAGTTGGGCTCGGGCCAACGCTTCTTCTGGAGTCTTGGGTGGCGACGGCGAACGGCGCGAGGAATGAGATATGCTCGCACTTCTAACAATGTTAGAAGGAGCATCATCTCGTCCAGGCGACCGTGCTGCGCTCGTGCCAGCATGCTGACGTGCATGCTGATCTTGAGCATCCCGAGATCCACCAGCTTGGCCTTGACCCAACGAACGTATGGTATCGCGGGTACCATGACGTTGTCGGTCCCGCACCTCCTGAGATGAGCGCGGTGCGTGTATGGACGCCGAGGTCTGTGCAGCCTTGTCCTTGGACCTGGCAGCATCATGAGCTCCCTCGTCGGCGCCCGTTCCTCCGCCGGCGTCTACTCCACCACCCGCTTGCTCCGGTGGTGGTGGGATCGACGCAGACGGACCAGCCACCTCCGAAGCCTTCTTCTTCGGTGGCATGTCGATGAAGATGATGATGTAGCCCGCGCGAACACTGGATCAGGTTCACACAACCTCGACGCCCCCTACCTGGCGCGCCAAAGATGTCGTGGGAAACGAACACCTATGGGGCAGGGCCCCTTTTCGGTCCGGCAGGGAGCGGAGTCCGCACGAAGAGCGGATCAAGGCGAAGCATGCGGGGGATTTTTACCCAGCTTCGGAGCTCTCCGGAGAGATAAAACTCCTACTGCTGCTTTGTGGTTGTATTACGTTCTTGCTTGAGAGCGTGGGTGTGTTCTGGTTTCGAATGAGTCCGCATGGGCCTCCTTTTATAGGCTCAAGGGGTCACCGACAGGTGGCAACGCATGCAGGGGTAAAAGTGTAAAATGTGTGGTTGGCACAACTGCTTCTACAGTGGATCCTACCTAACTCTGACGGCAGGGGACAAAGGCATTAAATGCCGTCCGCGTCACCCAAACAGTGCAGAAAAGCGACCGTTAGGGGCGCCACCGTTCACCACGATGGCCATCTCGTCATCTTCGTTCGCCACCTCGCACCGCTTAGCTGAACAGCCGCCCGCCACGTGCGCCTGGAACGATCCCGTGGCGACACGTCGTCAGATGCGCTGGAGCGTGGGCACAGAGTGGTGGCTTCGCCACGGCAAGCGCCTTGCCGCGGTCGTTGTCTTGTCGCGCCCGGAAGCTTGTCGCTCGCCAGGTCTTGCCGGGACGCGCGGAGCGTCGCGGCAAGTTCCTTGAAATGCCTTGGTTGGCCTTCCCGGCAAGCTCCTCTTGCTGGGGCTTTGTTCTTCTCAATTAAAACACTTTGTTCTTGAATGGCACCAAAATAACCATGGAGGACCTTGGTGGGCACCCGACAAGCCTTGCCGTGGGACGCTGCGATTGCCCGTGCACAAGTTCGGGATACTAAGGTACCCCTACTCTAGTACACCGACAACTTCACAAAGGGAGACCTGTGTTCCAATCCTCATCATCCATATTGGCGGCATAACCTTCCTTTAGGTAAGAATGGTATTTAATGCGTGTGTTCATCTCTATTTTCCGACTGCCATGAGAAAATAATGCTATTTTTTACTAGTAAACTTGTACTCCCTCACTCACAAAACCAATTCTGAATTAGAAGGCCAATCATGTACTTGGTTTCACCAACAGTTGAGGAGAAAGAGAAATAGAGCATGAAGAGGAAGAAGAAGAAGAAGAAGAAACAGTGCCAAGGCGATCTTGCTGAAGCCAGAGGCCTCAGTCGAGGCCATTCAAGGGCTCCGGCAACGACTACCTTACATGTGAGACGATCCTCCAGGGAGCCCTTCCACTTCTGCTGTATCACTTTATTACTGCCTAATTTTCCTTTCGGAGTTAAATAAATCTTTATTAGGACCCTATATTGAATCATGTAAGTGTGTATGTTTGTCTATGGATGTGAATCATGTGGTGGAGCAGAGAGGGAATATTATTAGTGTCATGACATAATAGTGCTATTGTTTTGCATGTTAATTTATTGCCATTGGTTCAATGAGGCAATGTTTTGCGTATTGTCCATCATGAATTTAATGCTACTGTTTGAGTAATATGCTAATGTCTTCCTATCCTTTCTCACTAAGCTAATGAAGGTTTCACCTTGTTCCTAGTTGTGCAAACAGGTATCATGTTGTGCCAATCATACATTTTAGTGGAACTACACAAGACAATACAATGAACTGTATCCCAGCCAGTGCTTTAACTCTGCTGGAAGTTCTTGATAATCTTTCGATATAATATCAGCACTGGTAAAGAAGAGTGATTTCAACCATACATTTGAAGTGAACAAGCTTTTTTTCTCAGGTTGGTATGGGCCTAAGGCCTTCATCCATATTAGTTTGCTGTCATCTCTATTTGTATCGTGCTACAGTCATGAGAAACTCCTTTATCTTTGCACGTTAATGTTTTGCAACCTATGATAAATGGCAATGCTTTGAGTGTTGAGCTAATTGGCACTGATTAAATAAACTAATATATCTATTTGAGCAAGACTACTATGTTGCTAACTTTACCCATTAAGATAATGACGGTGCTTGTTAGTGTATGTTTCATCAACTCGTCCCACTATTACAGTAATCTCACTCTCTCAATATATGTGCCAACAGGGATGCTCAATTTTGGTGGAACTGCACAAAAACTTTGGGTGCTTCATTCCCTCGACAGCTTTCATCCTTTCCTGTTAGTCGCTAATCTCGGCTTGCTTTCTTCCTTCGCTGTCAGTCACTTCGCTTATCTCGACTTCCAGTCAAAGGAAATAGTAATTGATATGCTACCTCACACAGGTTGGTACTAGTCTTTATCCTGATTATTGTGCTTGTCGTATGTATTGGTAATTTGGTATTGTGCTACTGTTTGCCGATTTCATAAAGGAGTAATTTGGAGCCTAAACTCGCAGGCAATTCATTACATCGGGTGATTTCAGTAGAACTGCACAAAATGATCAGATGGACAGGTACTTATGCTGTTGCTATGTACTCCAAAGTTCACTCAGACAAGCGTTGATGTTGACAAGAGCAAGTGCTTATATTCATTCGAGTATCAACCGGCGTCAACCAATTGTCAAACTCCAAGTATTAGGAGAGTGAACGCCAAAAATATTGCTTGGTGCATAGCCCAGAAAAATGCAGTCCAGTCTTTGGTCCCAGCTTGTGCCTTTTGGTTATCGGCACATATGGTAGCGAACTATATGGCATGGAGTCTAAAGATTCCAGACAAGTTGGTTGATGCATATATTCATCTGGCAGTTAATTAGTCTGCACGCGAAGGATGCTCCATTTCAGTTGAACTGCACAAAAAATTTGGGTGGTTCATTCTCTCAACCACCTCCTTTCTCATCTGCAATTAAGAATTTTGGCGAGATACAGGACCAAGATGAGCCAGTAAACTAGTTGGATGAAGGTAGTTGCCAAGTTGCTCAAACCTCCCTCGGCACGAGGCCACTATTTGAGGATAAACCTACAAGCAAAGTTCAGATTGTCTGTGCCGCCTCTTACGTACTCGAAAGTTTACTCGTACAAGAACTAATTTTAGCAAGAAGTACCTCCGATTGAACACCATTTACCAGTCTGTACCCTAGGTAATTAAAGTTTGTCCATGGATCATAGTGGTTGTGATCTCAATCATTTGGATGCATAAACATACTAAAATGTGTATATCTGAATCTTTTTGTGAATTATGTATGAATATTGTCGTGTGATCTATCAATCATTTGGATGCATAGATATGTTGAGCTTGTGTATATATGAATCTTTTGAGTTGTTGATAGTGAATATTGGCTATGAATGTGAACGTGTCCTATGAACCTGAGTTTGATACAAATGATTACCTTTTCTGTTGTATTTGTGTGTGAACTTGTTAGTATGCCTACTGTGGGGTATGTGACGTGTGGGTGTCAATGACACACCTTCTTCCCGAGAAGATTTGCACCTGCTTTGTTAGGGTAGCAATGGTGCATTAGCTCTTTTTAATCTTTTTATTACTCTTTCTTCCCCTCTCCCCCGCTCAACCCATGTTGTAATGTTTTCGGCCTCAAAACAAACATAGTATTGCATTGTTTTTGGGGCTTGATGAGAAATCGAGTGCTGGTTTCTGTAGGTGGGCCCGCCCAGCAAATGGGCTGCTGGTCCACCACGATGGACTGGGAGGCTAAAAATACAAGTTGTATGGTGCAGAGGCAAGTAAAAAAGCTATCGAGAGCCATCCACTAAAGAAAAAAAATCGCTCCTGATGTGCTTCTTCAGTCGAGCCTCCGGCCCCCTCCTCAATCCAGTTCGCTCAGGGATCTGGTATCATTTTTTTTCAAAGGGCGAACAAGTATCATCTAGGCCTACGTTTTGTATTTTAACATGCCTAGCCCACGACATACAGAGACAGTGGTTTCAACTTATTTTTTGAGGTCCATACCAGCCTATGGGCTTTTTCTAAAAGATCGGCAGCCCAATTTATTTTTTAATAAAAACAGGTCTCTGTTCTGTTTATCTATATATAAGAATAATAATGCTGTGTTCAATTTATGTTTTCCCTTCTAACCACATTATATATATTTATATTATTACTATTATCGTATATTTTATAGAGACTTATATATACATTATAAAAACATCCCATGTGTTATTAACTTATAAAAGTAAATGTTTAACGGAAGTTGGCAAGGAAAATCCTAGTTGTTTTTGACTCACAGGCAAGGAAAATCCTGGTGATTGCGTACAAAAGCTTGCGAAGATTTTAAGAACCAATTTAATAATAACGCGCTCATTTTTATTTTGAGCAATAACTCGCTAATTTGTTAATTATATATATATATATATAATTTGCCTCTCCGGTTTATTCTTTGATATTAATTGCTCCTTCTAACATAACATTATATATGTAACAAGCCCACCTAATACATGTATTTCAAGGAAGTGCAAATGGACTGGGATTTCTTAGAAAATATAAATGGGCTTGATTGACGCGAAATTATTTGTTCACCCAGCCCAGCAAATGGACTGTACATTCTAGAAAACATGGGTTAAATATATGCCACAATTTTGCAGGCTGACAGTGAGCCAATAAGTCGAAGCCTACGCAGGGCATTGTCAACTTGGTCAACAAATGATTGTGTCATCCACAGCCATTGGATTTATATCCAACGGCCGGCATGCACCTTCAATCTCTTGTCTTCTTCCTCCAGCGTCGCCGTGACCGCCTGGTCCGGCCTTCGGCGGCTAGCGGCTCTGCTTGACACCCATCGCTGCAAAGCGCTACCCCACCGCCGGCCAGGCTATCCCTCCACCCCTCGACACCTCCTGTTATTCTCCACAGACTGCAGCCCCACGCCGCAACAGAACCAGTTATAACCATTCTCCTCCTCTCAATCTGTGACTCCACTGCCGCGTCTTCCCACCTCCGAGTCGTTCCTGTCCGGGGCCTCGCCGTTGTCCACCGCCTCGCTATGCTTGGTGTGGCATGGTCAACAAACGAGAGTAATCAGAAGAGGACTGTACGTGGAGAGCCTGACGGTTGGGACCCATTAGGTCCATGGTCGCACACAAGGAAAGTTCCTCCTTATTAAGCTAAAAAAATGTTTCCTCCACCTGACACTAGGACCCACCGGCTGTAGCTTCGCACGGAAGGAAGTGCCTCCTTGTTTTGTGAAAAAAATTATTCACCCCGTTGACAACTGGGACCCGTCAGATTTGGTGGCTCACTTGTGGGCCTACTAAGCGGGCGTGTACGCACGGCTTTGTCAACTTAATCAACAAATGATTCTAGCATCTGGACCGTTGGATGTTAATCCAATAGCCGTGCTCCTTCTTCAACCTCTGTTCTTGCTCCTGTCTCCCGTGGGCGGCACCGCGGCTATGCTGCTGTGCACCCGAACCAGTGAAGTTTCCCACTACTCTCCATCTGTGACTCCACTGCCCCGTCTTCCCCATCTCCGGGTTGTTCCAGTCTGGGTGCGCTCGGCACGGTGTGGTCAACATGGTCAACAACCAAGAGTCATCGGAAGATGACTATACGTGAGAGGTTGACAGTGGGGACGCACCACGCCCATGGACGCATGCATGCAACGGAACGCGACGTGGTCAACGTGGTCAAGGAACGACTTCCGTCGGAAGTATACTGTATGTGGAGAGTCTGACAGCTGGGTCCACGGCCGCAGCAAGGAAGTGCCTGCTTATTACGCGGAAAATAATGATTCCTCCAACTGACAGCAGGGACCCACTGGACGGGCCACCGTATTTTGCGAAAAAACGTTTGCCCCCTGACTGCTGGGACTCACCTGATGGGCCACCGTATTTCACGAAAAAAAATGTTCCCCCTGCTGTCTGCCCGGACCGACTGGAAGTGCCTCCTTATTAAGCACAAATAAATGAATACTCCCCCTGCTAGCTGGGACCCACCTTGGTGGGAGGCTGACTTGTGGGCCCACTAAGTTGATGGGGACAGAGGGCTTTGTCAACTTAGTCAATATGAATGACTCTAGCTGTAGTGACCGTACGATGTCCATCCAACAGCCATCGTGCTTCTTCAACCTCTGGTCTTCTTGCTCCAGCCACCCAAAGCAGCGCCGATCGTGCCGCCTGCTCCTGCCTCCCGTGGCCGGCTGTGATGCCGCGGAGGCCTCACCGCTCCCTACTACTCCCGCCGCTGGCCAGGCCATCCCTCCACTCACCCACACCCCCTGTTATTCTCCGGCGACGGCAGCCTCACACCGCAGCCGAACGAGTGAACCCTCATACTCCTCTACGCGTGGGCATTGACTGCCGCGTCTTCCGCGGCTCCGTGTCATTCCCTTCCTAGGCCTCGCCGTCGTCCACTACCTGGTGCTCTCAGCGCGGCGTGGTCAATGTGGTCAACGACCGACTTCCAGCGGAAGAGTACTGTACGTGGAGAGGCTGACAGCTGGGTCCATGGTAGCCGCAAGGAAGTGCCTCCTTATTACGCGCAAAATAATTATTCCTCCACCTGACAACAGGGACCCATTGGATGGGCCACCATATTTCGTGAAAAAAGCGTCTCCCCCTAACTGCTAGGACCCACCAGCTACACCTTCGCACACAAGGAAGTGTGTCCAGGCAAAAAAACGATTCGCCCCCCCTAACTGCTAGGACCCACCAGCTACATCTTCGCACGCAAGGAAGTGCATCCGGGCAAAAAATGATTCGCCCCCCTGACTGCTGGGACCCACCAGCTACATCTTCGCATGCAAGGAAGTGCGTCTGAAAAAAACGATTCGCCACCCTGACTACTGGGACCCACCAGCTACATCTTCGCACGCAAGGAAGTGCCTGACAGTCGGGACCCACCTGGCCAAAGCGTACGTAGCGTGGTCATTCTGGTCGCGAACGTGTACGTACATAATGGTGGATGTAGAGGCGCGAACGTGTCGTAGTAGAGGCGCGCATGTGTCGTAGTAGAGTGTCACGACCGGTTTTCAATAAAATAATTATTGAGAAAATCGATCTTTAGATCCCAGTATAGGAAAAGTCATCCTCACTGGTATACGAATACTTGATAAACAGAGGACCAGTAGCATTAAATATATTACAGGGTTGAGCTGAGGCTGCTCAACAAATTATTACAAACTCGCCAATATCTTACATAAGGGCGGTTATGACACAGGGGTGTGGTGGCATGCTACGAGCTCGAGATAAAAGTGGTGGTGCATAACTTGACTCCTAACTGGCAGCTCATCGAGTGTCGAGGTGAGGCTCGATGAATTTATTCTGGGGTGGCGGAAGCGGATAATACAGTGACCAAAACAGGATCGCACGGGACTGACTGGGACTCCTCTAGGCGTCGGACTCGCTATCGAACTCTTCATCCATGAGACCGCCTTCATCAACATCTGGCCAAATCAACAAGCCATGTGAGTACTTTGAAAGTACTCGCAAGACAGTTCGGACAAAAGATATAATAAATGTATGCATGAATGTGTCATGAATAAAAATAACGATGTTCATCCCAAGAATAATATTATTTGATAAATAAATTAAATAAATGAAAATCGATCGGGTGTCTGGAGCGATGCCTCGAAAGGTAAACAAATAAAGTTCATGCCGCAGTCGAGCGTCTAAGCGACACCACATAAAGGGGCTTAAAAGAAATACCACAGTCGGACGTCTGAGCGACGTCACAGAAAGGGCTTATAAAAGAAATGCCACAGTCGGTCATCTGAGCGATGTCACAGAAAGGGCTTATAAAAGAAATTCCACAGTCGGACATCTGAGCGACGTCACATAAAGGGCTTATGGAAGAAATGCCACTGTTGGACATCTGAGCAACATCACAGACAGGGCATGTAAAAGAAATGCCACAATTGGACATCTGAGCGAGGTCACAGACAGGGCTTATGGAAGAAGTGCCACCGTCGGACATCTGAGCGACGTCATAGACAGGGCTTCTAAAAGAAATGCCACAGTCGGACATCTGAGCGACGTCACAGATAGGGCTTGATAACAAAAGTAAATAACAAGTATGCCACAGTCGGATGTCTGAGCGACATCACAAAAAGGGCTTATATAACAAAAGTAAATAACAAGTATGCCACAGTCGGATGTCTGAGCGACATCACAGAAAGGGCTTCTAACAAAAGTAACCAACAGGTTAGTCCATCCACAAGAATAAACTTTTAACCGGATTTTCACACATGTAGTTCGCCGGAGTTTTCTCACTGAGGCTGATATCTGACAAGATAAGATGAATATAGTACTTGGACAAGTACAAGATGATTTAAAGAATTTGAGACTCTGCAGAGTTTGTACTAACTGACCACAGCCAACGGATTTCCGTAGTCACGAAGGACTAGTTCCGTTTACGGTATTTCAGTAGAAACACATTTTAACTAGTACACACCCATTTCACCTCACTATGCTAGGAATCACCCTGGACAACGTCCAAGAAAAACATTGAGACGGGGAGGTCACAACCTCGAATAGCATGGGATCAAATTTCTATACACGCGCTCTAAAGGGTGCCCCCCTCTCGGTCCCAACCGGAAACAGCCATGCCCCCTAACTGGATGACGGGCTTTAATCCATGGCCATGGAGCCCTCATCCCGGCCTCTCTGTTTGGTGTGTACCAGGAAAACGATTTGCAACTTACTAAGCCATATTGCTTTCAGAAAACATGTGGCAGTACAGGAAGGAAATGAATGGGAATGTGATTTGATTAATGATGACACGAAAGTCAAATAATCTGGCATAAGACTGGTATGTCACAACACTGCCATCTTACCCATCCTCATGCCATCACATGGCCATGCAAATATGTATTCAACAACATAATGCTTTCCGAAACTTACTTTCCACTTATGTGCATGAAATATAACATTCAAAGAAATGTTCATAAACATGCCATGACCATACTAAAATACAAACATGCAACAACCACTCATCATATCAAGAGTTCAAACATGCTTGCCTGGTTCGGAGAAGTCGGAGTTTAACTGTGTGAAGTTCGCAGCTCCGTCACCTCCTCCGGTATCTATGGTATAAGAAAAAATACGCACGCAACGTAAATATCGCGAGTGTGCAGAAAAGTGTTCCAAATATTTTTTAAATAAATATGAAAAAAAACTAGACAGAAAAATAAAGATGACAGAAAAAGAATCAATCAAAAATCATTTTCTGTTTAAAAGTTATAAGACTTTTGGTCCAAGGACCCATTTGTAATGAAACAGAAAACTTCCAGGGGGTTCTGCAGAAAAGTCCAGAAAACGGTTCGTTTAAAAGAAAAAACTGAGAGGCTGACAGGCGGGCTCCACCCGTCAGGTTTGAAAATTCAAATGAGGGAAACAGGGCGCGACGGTGCCCGAGACGTGCGGTGGTCGCCGACGGCGATCCACGGCGGGGCTGGGTGATCGGGTGGTACCTTCGTGATCAGTGCACCTTTCCGCGTCGGTGGGTGGTGGTGGTGGTCGCCGGTGAGCACTGTGTCAATGGCGGCCCTTTCTCCGGCGGATGGTGGTTCGGGTCGTCGTGGATCTTGCCGGAGAGAGCTGTGGGGGTCAAATTGAAGTGGGGGTTAGCCTCCTGGTGGTGGTACAAGGCTACGGGCAAGAGTAGGACGACGGAGGAGTTCTCACCGAAGAGAACATTGCCGGAGCCCGAGGAGGATGGAGGTGGCCGGAGTTGAGGAAGAAGGGCCCCTTGAGGCTCTTCTAGTGGCTAGGCGGGGTCTGGTGAGGTGGTGAAGTTGTGCGGGGGCGAGAGCAAGCTCGGGGGGTGCTATTTATAGCCGGCCGAGGCGGTTGCCGTGAACGGAAAAGTCCGGTGAGCGATTACGGCGGCGCTGTGGGTGGACGGTCGGCTTAGGGGCTTGAGCATCATCTAGATGAAGCACTGGTGCCATCCCAGTGTCCAACTCAGCAAGGGAGGGAGGATTACGGCCTGTCCTCGATGGAACAGCCGCACGGCACGTCGGCGGCAGAGAACGCACTCTGCACGTGCCAGGCCACGGCGACGGTGCTGCATGCGTGCGCTGGAAAGGAGATGGCCATGCGGATCTCTCAGGAGGTTTGGGCGGTGCCGAACGGCGTTATGCCGCAGTGTGTCCCCTTGTCGGCCGTTACGGTGGTTCTGCCGCCGCGGGACACGCCGACGCAGGCGGGCCAGGGCGCCACCGACGCCAAGAAGGAGCCAAGCGCGCGTGTGGAGCTCTGGACAAGGAGGAGGGGCTGTGAGCAACGTGCCAAGTGCACAATTTACCTGTGACTGAAACTCTGACGAAGAAACGACACTGAAATCTGAATTTTTCTGAATATGAACAGTAACAGTGCATGCCAGGTGTTCGACAGAATGATTTTGGCATGTGGGGATTTTTCCTTGAGCTGGTTTTTGGTGGAGTGGTCTCTCATTGCAACTAGAGGTTGCCTGAATTTTTGTGGAATTTTTGGAGAAGTGGAAATATGAATTTCACCAAATTAGACAAATCTGGTCCAAACTTGCAGAGGGTGAAATTTGGAAATTTTGAAAAGAAGAAGAATAGATCTTGATGGTTCTAGGTTGTGGGTACCAAGGACCATCCAGAGGAGTTGGGTTGCGAACAAAAATCAAAGGCATTTAGGTACTTGCTTTGCAAATCACCTAGGTTCAAAATAAAAGACAGAATTGTTTTGGGAAAAAAAATGGAATAAAATCCAAAAATGGATTTTATTAGTTTGGACAGAATGTTTGGGTTGTTCCAAAGTGGAAGGAGGGGTTTTGGGGGATGTTTTACCATAAGAGGCATGGTAAAACAAGAATGGATCAAAACCAAATAAAAGCCCAAAACTAGAAAGGTTTTCTTTTTTAAAAGAAACTAAATCCAAGAAAAGGTTTTTAGAGGAGGGTTTTTAAGAAGGGTTTAAATGACCTTCATCAAACCAAACAAGGCTCTTTCTGAAAACAAAAACCACAAACATTTTGGAGTGTCACAGCACCTACCCCCTTAGGAAAAATCTCGTCCCCGAGATTTCAGCTGATCCTTAAACAGGTGTGGGTGCTCTGTGCGAAGAGAATCCTCGCTCTCCCAAGTTGCTTCATTATCGGTGTGATTGCTCCACTGAACTTTGAAAAACTTGATGGTTTTCTGTCGGGTCCTCCTCTCAGACTCTTCTAATATTTTTATTGGGTGCTCCCGGTAGGTGAGGTCTGGTTGCACGTCAATATTTTCATGTGATACTTGCTTCTCTGGGTTGCTCACGTACTTTCTCAACTGTGAGATGTGAAACACGTTGTGGATACCGGATAAATCTCCGGGTAGGTCTAGCTGGTAGGCTACCGTGCCTCTTCGGGCCACTATACGAAATGGTCCAATGAATCTTGGTGCTAGTTTTCCCTTAATCCTGAATCGCTGCAGACCCCTCATAGGAGAAACTCTTAGGTATACAGTTTCTCCGGGTTCAAAACTGATTTCCCGATGCTTTCGATCATAATAACTCTTTTGCCGACTTTGAGCGGTCTTGAGTCGATCTCTAATTGTTTTAACTTTCTCCTCGGCCTCCTTGAGCATATCTGGGCCGAAGATATGGCTGTCTCCGGTCTCTGACCAATTTAGCGGGGTACGACATCTTCTCCCATACATAGCTTCAAAGGGTGCCATTTGCAAGATGGCTCGATAACTGTTGTTGTATGCAAACTCTGCATATGGCAAACTTTCTTCCCAACTGGCTCCGTAGGTGAGAACACAGGCTCTTAGCATGTCTTCTAGAATTTGGTTTACGCGTTCAGTTTGCCCATCAGTCTGGGGATGGTATGCGGTACTGAATGCTAGTTGGGTTCCCAGCGCCTGTTGTAGGTGATCCCAAAATCTAGGGACGGAATGTGTGCCTCTGTCAGATATGATAGTCTTTGGGACTCCATGCAAGCAGACGATACAGGCAAGATAAAGTTTGGCCAGCCTCTGAGTGGTGTGATTTGTCTTCACTGGAATAAAATGTGCCACTTTGGTTAATCTATCAGTTATGACCCATATGGCATCGTTTCCGTGTCGTGACCGTGGCAGTCCAACAATGAAATCCATTCCAATCTCGTCCCATTTCCACTCGGGTATCTTGTTTGGTTGTAATAGCCCAGCTGGTTTCTGGTGCTTGGCCTTGATACGTTGACAGGAGTCACAGCATGCAATGAACGTGGCTATATCTCTCTTCATACCATGCCACCAAAAATTCTCCTGAAGGTCTTTGTACATTTTTGTCCCTCCAGGATGGATTGAATATGGAGCGGTGTGGCTTTCAGCCAGAATCTGCTGTTTGAGGTCCTTGATATTTGGTACGCATAGTCTCTCTCTGTACCACAATATTCCTTGCTCATCTATGTTGAATTCTGAGGCCTTGCCCAAACTCACTTTCCTTTTTATGCCATCAATGCTGGGGTGTCCACGCTGAGCCTCCTTAATCTTTTCCATCAGGGTAGGCTGTATTTCCAGATTCGACACACTGCCTTTGGTAACCATTATTAAATTGAGTCTGGCAAATTCCTGTTGAAATTCTGGCCTCAACTTTGGTATACTGTCGTCGTCCGTGCTGGGATTCCGACTAAGGGCATCTGCTACAACATTTGGCTTCCCGGGATGATAGTGGATCCCAACATCATAATCCTTCACCAACTCTAACCAGCATCGTTGCCGTGAATTAAGTTCCGGCTGTGTGAAAATATACTTAAGACTCTTATGGTCTGTGTATATCTCACAACGATTTCCAAGTAGGAAGTGTCAACATTCCTTGAGTGCATGGATGACCGCTGCCAATTCTAAGTCATGAGTGGGATAATTCTCCTCATGCTTGCGAAGTTGTATGGAGACATACGCGACTACCTTGCCTTCTTGCATCAATACACATCCGAGGCCTTTCCGGGATGTGTCACAATATACCTCAAAATTCTTGTGTATATCTGTCATAACTAATACTGGTGCCGTTGTTAATTTGCTTTTTAGCTCTTGGAAGCTTTTCTCACATGCTTCCGTCCATTCAAACTTCTTGCCTTTCTTGAGCAACTGCGTCATTGGCTTTTCTATGGTGGAGAATCCTTCAATAAATCTCCGATAATAGCCTGCCATTCCCAAGAAACTCCGTACATCCATTACGCTAGCTGGTGGTTTCCAGCCAAGTATGGCCTTGACCTTTTCCGGGTCTACTGCAATACCTTCTTGGGTGAGTACGTGGCCCAGAAAACCCACCTGTCTTAGCCAAAATTCACATTTGCTGAATTTGGCGTACAGTTGATGTTTCCTGAGTTCTCCTAGTACAATCCTGAGATGCTCGGTGTGCTCTTCTAGTGTTTTGGAGTATATCAAAATATCATCGATGAATACCACAACAAACTTGTCCATATACTTCATAAATACTTTGTTCATGAGGTGAAAAAATATGCGGGGGTGTTGGTTAGCCCGAATGGCATCACTGTGAACTCATATAGTCCATATCTGGAAGTGAAGGCTGTCTTGGGAATATCTTCCGTTCGCACTTTTAATTGGTGGTATCCTGATCTCAAGTCAATTTTTGAGAAGACTTTGGCCTGTGCGAGCTGATCAAATAAATCATTTATTCGGGGCATTGGGTATTTGTTCTTGATTGTGACCATGTTGAGAGCTCGATAGTCAATACACAATCTCAGTGTTCCATCCTTTTTCTTGGCAAATAAAATTGGAGAACCCCAAGGTGATGAACTAGCTCGTATGTATCCTTTCTCCAATAATTATTTCATTTGCTTCTTCAGTTCTACCAATTCGGATGGTGCCATTCTGTATGGTTTCTTGTAAATAGGAGCGGTTCCGGGTGCTAGTTCAATGCTGAATTCTATCTCTCGGTCCGGTGGCATGCCTGGTAGTTCTTCTGGAAATACGTCTAGAAATTCACATACTACTGGAACCTTGTTCAGCTTAGAAACGTCCACCTTGTTTAATCTTGGTTGTCGAGGTATTTGTCTCTCTTTGGCTGAAACTTTTATTTTCTTCCCATGATGGTGTGTGAGAATCATGGTCCGGTTGAAGCAGTCAATAGAACCTTTGTTGGTGGTTAGCCAATCCATCCCTAGGATGACATCCAGTCCTTTGCTTTCCAATACAATAAGGTTGGCGTAAAACTTCAATCCTTCAAATTCAATAACCACACCTTGACAGTAACTCTGGGTCACTTGCTTAATTCCAGAGGACTTGATGATCATTGATTTTTCCAAGGGAAGCATCGAAAAATTATTTTGCAAAGCAAAACTCTTCGAAATGAATGAGTGAGAAGCTCTAGAATCAAACAAAACCATGGCAGGTATTGTGTTGACGGGGTACGTACCGAGTACGGTATCTGGGGCGTTCTGTGCTTCCTCTCGGGTCACGTGGTTCAGGTGACCTTTCCGGTGGTTGTTATTGGGGTTGAAATTGTTTTGCTTTGGCGCTGAATTATTTCCACCACTGTTGGGCTTCGGGGTTGAGTTCCTTGGCTTGGGGCACTGCTTGGCATAGTGCCCTTCTTCTCCACAAGCGTAACAAGTAACACCTGGGCGATAGGTGAACTCCTTGTCTCTTGCATGGAAATTCTTGATTGGGCGTGAATTATCCGTCGATGTTTTGTGTGTTCCACCCATCTGAAATTCCGTCTTGCTTCTGGGGTTGCGAGCAAAAGTAGTCTGGTCCCTTTTACGTTTGCGGAAATCTTCCAGGCTACGTTGCTCATTTTCTAGAGTAATGGCCTTATCCACCAGTGTTTTAAAATCTGGGAAGGTATGCACAACCAGTTGGCATTTAAGTGCGGGTGCCAGGCCTTCCAAGAATTTTTCCATCTTCTTGCTCTCGGTCATACGCTCTTCATTGGTGTAGCGAGACAGCAGAGTAAATTGGCTATTGTATTCTAACACTGTCATGGTCCTTGGCTTGAGGTCATCAAATTCTCTCTTCTTGATTTTCATAACACTCTTAGGAATGTGTGCCCCATGAAAACCTTCTTTGAAATTCTCCCAGGTTATTTCATTTTCGTTGGGGTGCATGTGCAGGAAGTTTTCCCACCATGATGCAGCTGCTCCGGTGAGATAATGAGGTGCATACAATACTTTTTCACGGTCTGAACACTGTGCAATAATTAATTTTCTCTCCATGTCTCGAAGCCAGTCGTCGGCCTCAAGAGGCTTGTCAGTATGAGAAAATGTTGGAGGACGTGTCTTCTGTAACTCAGATAATTTGGATTGCTGCTGATGCTGACCACGGTTACTTCCCATATTGATGAATTGGTTCATCATTTCCTGGTGTTGTTGCTGACTCTGTTCATACAGACGACAAACTTGTGTAAAAGCTGTTTCACTGTCCTGTTGACTTGTCTGTCCCTAAGTGAAATTGTGGTTTTGCGGTGTGCCATAATTTTCCTCTGGCTGATTTGGCATGGAGCGCGTCCAAGGATGAGACATCTTTCACTCTGGGATATATTTTGTGAAACTCGTAAGACAAGAAAGAGAGTCGCAGAAGTCAATAAAATCACACATAAAGAAAATTTTAAAACTCCAGGATATTTTTGAAAATACATGATTGCGCGCGGAGAAGGACTATTAAATATCTTACATGCAATCATAATTATACAATACATCACTCAGGATATGCGCACATAATCCTGACATGTTATTTAGACTAGTGCACTTCTCCAGATCCTACATGATGCGCAAACAGGCTAGTTCTCACAACCTATGTACAAATAAACATATTACACAAGTCGGTACATCGCATGGCGTTACGCGTACTCAGTCGGAGATGGTGAGGATCTCCCTTGGCCTGCCGAGGGTGAGACACAGAGACGCTAGGGAATCAACCTCCTCTTCGCTAATAGGTTCCAGACGAGGAACGCTGCGCTGAGCTGATGGAGCAGGTGCCATAGGCGGAGTAACCTGAATGGGAGTGGGCGGAATAGGTGGAGTAGCACGTATGGGAGTGGGTGCAATAAGTGGTGCAGCGCGAACGGGAGTGGGTGCAATAGCTTGGTTGAATTCCTCAGTGGTAGGCAAACGACGAGCAGATGCGAGAATGGTAGGCGAATGAGAAGCTGAGGACGAGATAAAAGTCAGTGGTGGAGCGGTGTGCAGAAGTTCCCTCCTGTTGGCAGCACAGCCATGGACTGAGTCCATGCGGGCAGCTACGAGGTCGTCCACCATGCTGTCGAAGGCTGCCTCCAGGGCTCAGAGGTACTCGACAAGCATCTCAAAGGCCTCGTCTCGCTCTTCTTTGGGGCAAGAGAAAGAGTAGTGATAGGTGTATGGCACGTGGCATGGAAGGTAGCGGTAGCGACGGGTCTTCATTGCAGGAAGGACATCCCGAAGACAAGCTATCGACTCGCGGGCAGCCATCTGCATAGCATGCCTCTCTGTAGGCATGGCTCTCCCCAAGAAACGGAAGTGGCGTATCTCAGCACGCCCTCCCCTGAATTGCACCGTGGCCTGGTGCATGGTCAGAATGTCGTTGATCTTTTGTGGATAAAGTGTGAAGACTGGGTGCACGGATGGCACCATCGCGACCTGAACGATGAAGGAGAGGAGTTTAACGAACCCCTCGGGCATGTTGGCGAACATCTGCGACTCACAGTCGTTGCCAGCCATCTACAAAAGTAGGCAAAAATTCTGAACGATCAGATCATAAGTTTTATGCTGATTGTCAGAAAAATGACTACATTTGTAAAAACACAAATAAACTCTATCATGCTAATAACCAATTAGCGATCGCACCTAGTGGCTTCCTACAGTCAGCCTGGCTCTGGTACCAAGTCTGTCACGACCGGTTTTTCAATAAAATATTTATTGAGAAAATCGATCTTTAGATCCCAGTATAGGAAAAGTCATCCTCACTGGTAGACGAATACTTGATAAACAGAGGACTAGTAGCATTAAATATATTACAGGGTTGAGCTGAGGCTGCTCAACAAATTATTACAAACTCGCCAATATCTTACATAAGGGCGGTTATGACACAGGGGTGTGGTGGCATGCTACTAGCTCAAGATAAAAGTGGTGGTGGATAACTTAACTCCTAACTGGCAGCTCATCGAGCGTCGAGGTGAGGCTCGATGAATTTATTCTGGCGTGGCGGAAGCGGATAATACAGTGACCAAAACAGGATCGCACGGGACTGACTGGGACTCCTCTAGGCGTCGGACTCTCTATCGAACTCTTCATCCATGAGATCGCCTTCATCAACATCTGGCCAAATCAACAAGCCAGGTGAGTACTTTGAAAGTACTCGCAAGACAGTTCGGACAAAAGATATAATAAATGTATGCATGAATGTGTCATGAATAAAAATAATGATGTTCATCCCAACAATAATATTATTTGATAAATAAAATAAATAACTGAAAATCGATCGGGTGTCTGGAGCGATGCCTCGAAAGGTAAACAAATAAAGTTCATGCCGCAGTTGGGCGTCTAAGCGACACCACATAAAGGGGCTTAAAAGAAATACCATAGTCGGACGTCTGAGCGACGTCACAGAAAGGGCTTATAAAAGAAATGCCATAGTCTGACATCTGAGCGACGCCACAGAAAGGGCTTATAAAAGAAATGCCACAGTCGGACATCTGAGCGACGTCACAAAAAGGGCTTATAACAAAAGTGACCAACGGGTTAGTCCATCCACAAGAATAAACTTTTAACTGGATTTACACACATGTAGTTCACCGGAGTTTTGTCACTGAGGCTGATATCTGACAAGATAAGATGAATACAGTACTTGGACAAGTACAAGATGATTTAAAGAATTTGAGACTCTACAGAGTTTGTACTAACTGACCATAGCCAACGGATTTCCGTAGTCATGAAGGACTTGTTCCGTTTACGGTATTTCAGTAGAAACACATTTTAACTAGTACACACCCATTTCACCTCACGATGCCAGGAATCACCCTGGACAACGTCCAAGAAAAACCTTGAGACGGGGAGGTCACAACCTCGAATAGCATGGGATCAAATTTCTATACGCGTGCTCTAAGGGGTGCCCCCCTCTCGGTCCCAACCGGAAACACCCATGCCCCCTGACCGGATGACGGGCTTTAATCCGGGGCCATGGAACCCTCATCCCGGCCTCTCTGTTTGGTGTGTACCAGGAAAACGATTTGCAACTTACTAAGCCATATTCCTTTCGGAAAACATGTGGCAGTACAGGAAGGAAATGAATGGCAATGTGATTTCATTCATGATGGCACGAAAGTCAAATAATCTGGCATAAGACTGGTATGTCACAACACTGCCATCTTACCCATCCTCATGCCATCACATGGCCATGCAAATATGTATCCAACAACATAATGCTTTCCGAAACTTACTTTCCACTTATGTGCATGAAATATAACATTCAAAGAAATGTTCATAAACATGCCATGACCATACTAAAATGCAAACATGCAACAACCACTCATCATATCAAGAGTTCAAACATGCTTGCCTGGTTCGGAGAAGTCGGAGTTTAACTGTGTGAAGTTCGCAGCTCCGTCACCTCCTCCGGTATCTACGGTATAAGAAAAAATACACACGCAACGTAAATACCGCGAGTGTACAGAAAAGTGTTCCAAATATTTTTCAAATAAATATGGCAAAAAACTAGACAGAAAAAGAAAGATGACAGAAAAAGAATCAATCAAAAACCATTTTCTGTTTAAAAGTTATAAGAGTTTTGGTCCAAGGACCCATCTGTAATGAAACAGAAAACTTCCAGGGGGTTCTGTGGAAAAGTCCAGAAAACGGTTCGTTTAAAAGAAAAAACTGAGAGGCTGACAGGCGGGCTCCACCCGTCAGGTTTGAAAATTCAAATGAGGGAAACAGGGCGCGGCGGTGCCCGAGAGGTGCGGTGGTCGCCGACGGCGATCCACGGCGGGGCTGGGTGATTGGGTGGTACCTTCGTGATCAGTGCACCTTTCCGCGTCGGTGAGTGGTGGTGGTGGTCGCCGGCGAGCACTGTGTCGATGGCGTCCCTTTCTCCAGCGGACGGTGGTTCGGGTCGTCGTGGATCTTGCCGGAGAGAGCTGCGGGGGTCAATTGAAGTGGGGGTTAGCCTCCTGGTGGTGGTACGATGCTACGGGCAAGAGTAGGACGATGGAGGAGTTCTCACCAAAGAGAACGTTGCCGGAGCCCGAGGCGGACAGAGGTAGACGGAGTTGAGGAAGAAGGGCCCCTCGAGGCTCTTCTAGTGGCTAGGCGGGGTCTGGTGAGGTGGTGAAGTTGTGCGGGGGCGAGAGCAAGCTCGGGGGGGGGTGCTATTTATAGCCGGCCGAGGCGGTTGCCGTGAACGGAAAAGTCCGGTGAGCGATTACGGCGGCGCTGTGGGTGGACGGTCGGCTTAGGGGCTTGAGCATCATCTAGATGAAGCACTGGTGCCATCCTAGTGTCCAACTGAGCAAGGGAGGGAGGATTACGGCCTGTCCTCGACGGAACGGACGCACGGCACGTCGGCGGCAGAGAACGCGCTTTGCGTGTGCCAGGCCACGGCGATGGTGCTACATGCGTGCGCTGGCAAGGAGATGGCCACGCGGAGCTCTCAGGAGGTTTGGGCGGTGCCGAACGGCGTTATGCCGCAGTGTGTCCCCTTGTCGGCCGTTACGGTGGTTCTGCCGCCGCGGGACACGCCGGTGCAGGCGGGCCAGGGCGCCACCGATGCTAGGAAGGAGCCAAGCGCACGTGTGGAGCTCCGGACAAGGAGGAGGGGCTGTGAGCAACGTGCCAAGTGCACAGTTTACCTGTGACTGAAACTATGACGAAGAAACAACACTGAAATCTGCATTTTTCTGAATATGAACAGTATCCGTGCATGCCAGGTGTTCGACAGAATGATTTTGGCATGTGGGGATTTTTCCTTGAGCTGGTTTTGGTGAAGTGGTCTCTCGTTGCAGCTAGAGGTTGCCTGAATTTTGGTGGAATTTTTGGAGAAGTGGAAATATGAATTTCACCAAATTTGACAAATCTGGTCCAAACTTGCAGAGGGTGAAATTTGGAAATTTTGAAAAGAAGAAGAGTAGATCTTGATGGTTCTAGGTTGTGGGTACCAAGGACCATCCAGAGGAGTTGGGTTGAGACCAAAAATCAAAGGCATTTAGGTACTTGCTTTGCAAATCACTTAGGTTCAAAATAAAAGACATAATTGTTTTGGGAAAAGAAATAAATGGAATAAAATCCAAAAATGGATTTTATTAGTTTGGACAGAATGTTTGGGTTGTTCCAAAGTGGAAGGAGGGGTTTTGGGGGAAGTTTTACCATAAGAGGCATGGTAAAACAAGAATGGATCAAAACCAAATAAAAGCCCAAAACCAAAAAAGGTTTTCTTTTTTAAAAGAAACTTAATCCAAGAAAAGGTTTTTAGAGGGCAAACTTAGAAGAGGGTTTTTAAGAAGGGTTTAAATGACCTTCATCAAACCAAACAAGGCTCTTTCTGAAAACAAAAACCACAAAATTTTTGGAGTGTCACATAGAGGTGCGCACGTGTCATAGTAGAGGTGCGCATGTAGCATGTACACGTACGTACAATGGCCAGGGTGCAAGAAAGAAAATACGGCCATGTATGTGTACATACGGGCGGGGTCTCGAACGCCTACTCGTGCATACGTACGGCCAGGGCTCGTTTATATGGCTAGGTCGGAACGGAGAAACAGCGTCATCGTGGTGTTCATGGGGAGCCAAGCGGCTGGGTCGAAACGAAATGCGTCGTCATGTTCATCGGGAGGGATTGGACGGAATAGGCGATGGAAACGAGGTCTGGCGTACCACAGAACGGAGGAAACGGCCTTGTGTTCGACCGGCCACGTTCGAAACGGGATCCTTTTCATCGGGAGGGGTTTGGCGTAAAGCAAAACGGAGGAAACAGACCTCCTGCGGTCGAAACGGTGGTCCTGTTGATCAGGAGGGTGTGGCGTACCGCAAAACAGATGAAACGGACTTGTCTTCGAGCGCTACGGTCGAAACGGGGGTCCTGTTCATCGGGAGGGGCGTGGCGTACCGCAAAACGGGACTCCACGGGATACTGTTCATCTCCACCGTCGACCTCCTCCAGCCTCTACGGGCTCCTGTTCATCCAGCCTCCACCGCGCGCTACTCCACCGGCTACTGTTCGACCACCCCTCCACGGGCACCCCTCCACCATCTACTGTTCATCCAGCCCTCCACGGGGTCGTCCTGTTCATCCATCCCTCCACACCACGGGGTCCTGTTCATCCAGAGGCAACGCCACCGCTCACTATTCATCCAACCCCCCCCCCACAACGCTCACTGTTCATCCAGAGAGGCAGCATCGATCAGCTTCAGTTAGCAGCAGTAGTGAAGGAATCGCTCGATCGGGTTCAGTTAACAGCCATCAATCGATCGCTCGGGTTCAGTAATGTGTAGCCTGCAGTGCAATCGCTCGGGTTCAGTTAGAGCCCAACGCCTCGCTCGGGTTTAGTTAGAGCCAACGCCTCGCACACGCGCGCGTACGTGTACGAGAGAAACGTGCATCGCTCGGCCCTGACCGCCCACCGTAACCAGGAAACTCCCTGAAATTTTCCTCGCCCTCGCTTCTACCATGGTTTTTTCATAATGGATGGCCCAAAGAATGTCATGCAGCTGGGTCTCCGGCCCACCCAGGACGAAAAGACCATTTTCTATCATGTTTTTTTGTCATAGAAGTAGGACCCCATGACATCTATGATGATACTGGGTTTTGTCACAATTATCGTCATAGAAGTGTCATAAGTATGACAGAAATTTTTTCCTTCGACCCAAAATGTCACGGATGTGTCTTTTTTTGTAGTGTATGTCCGGATCACTGGCTAGAGTGATGATTCCATTGGCCCAGGCATCTTGAGATTCAAGTACCCATAATGGGGTATAGCCTGGAAGCTTGTGAATGCATCCCGCCCTAAAAAGGCGTGGTATCCACTACTAAACGGGGCCACTTGGAATGTTATTTCTTCAGACCTATATATCTCCGGCGTGCCGAATACCACATCCACTGTAATTTTACCCGCGCATCATGCCTCCCGACTAGGGATGATTCCTCTAATGGTCGTGTTGCTTTGCTCAATGCGGCTCTTATCTATTTCCATTTTGTTAAGAGTTTCTTCATAGATGAGGTTTAATCCGCTGTCGCCATCCATGAGCACTTTAGTAAGCCAGAAGCCATCCACAATTGGACTAAGGACCAAAGCGGCTGGTGCTCGAACTGTTCGGAATTGAGGTTCGTCACTGGCATTGAAGGTTATGGCCGTATCGTTCCACGGATTTATTGCTGCGACGTGGCAGACTTCGGCGAGGCTGCGGAGTGCTCGCTTACGCCTATTGTTTGAGGCGAAAGTCTCGAAGACTGTCAGTACTGTATTGTTATTCTTCGTGGGATGGTGCTCTGCGGAATTGTTTATGAGGAGGTCCTCGCCGCTCTTGACCACCTGCCGGAGTATCCAACATGCTCTAAGGTTGTGTGTCGGTATGATGCCCGGTGTGCTGTGAATTTTGCATGGCCTGTTGATCCATCCCTCCAGTACGGTTCCACGCCCTGTAGAGGGCTTTGGCTTCTTTGTAATGGAATTGGGTGACTTGCGAGAGCGCACCCTTTTAGTTCGGACGAGGGGTTTAGTTAGAGCCGGAGGACCCCAGAATTTTGTTTGTGTTTTCCAGGCGCTTTCCATCGCACAGTACTTCTGTACTATGGCCGCCAAGTCAGCAAAGTGTGGTATGTCATGGTGACTTATGGCATTGAGAATTCCCTTGTCAGTGCAATTTTTGCAAAAGAACGAGATTGCGTCTTCCTCGCGACAGTCCTGGATCTTGCTCATTACAAGGAGGAATCTGGCCCAGAAGTGATCTACTGTCTCTTGGGGCTCTTGTCTTATGTGGGAAAGATCACTTGTGTCTGGGTGGGTGGGTTGTTTTAAGTCCAAATCCTGACCCGATCTGAGACCCAGGGGCAAAGGAGCTCCCGAGCTTGGCAGCTGGGACTTCGGGATGTTGCCAAATATTTGTGGCCCGTTGCCCGATTCTAAGTTCGGAGACTGGGCCATGTCCTCTCGTAGACGGGTATCCAGCTCGGAGAGCTCGGGAATCCGGACATAGTTCGTCCTCAAGATAGAGGAAGAATCGTTGTTTTGTTCCTCCACCACCACTATCTGATGGGTGACCGGCGGAGAGTTAATCTCCCTTTGGTCGGGTTTAAGCCCGATCCGATCATAGTCCGTAGCGACTCCCAGGGCAGCGAAGCGATCCAAGAGCTCGTTCAGGGAGGAGAGATCCATTGGATCCATTTGCTCGGTGATTTCCGAGCAGACACGGAGGCTGTTTTTGATGACCTGAGAAGTCATCATCGGCGTGGTGGCCCAACGGACGACCATGATGAAGCCGCCCAGCCGGAGAGTCTGTCCTAAAGCCAGGGTTCCTCCAGAGGTGATGTTGTCCTTGATTACAAGGAGAGCGATCAAGCCTTATAGGGACGGCATAGTGGAACTCTCAATGAAAGCACCAATCTCGGTGTCAAAACCAGCGGATCTCGGGTAGGGGGTGCCGAACTGTGCGTATAACGTCAATGGTAACAGGAGGCGGGGGACACGATGTTTACCCAGGTTCGGGCCCTCTCGATCGAGGTAATACCCTACTTCCTTCTTGATTGATCTTGATGATATGAGTATTACAAGAGTTGATCTACCACGAGATCGTAGAGGCTAAACCCTAGAAGCTAGCCTATGATTATGATTGTTCTTGTCCTATGGACTAAACCCTCTGGTTTATATAGATATTGGAGGGGGCTAGGGTTACACAGAGTCGGCTATAGAGAAGGTGATCTACATATCCGAATTGCCATGCTTGCCTTCCACGCAAAGGAGAGTCCCATCCGGACACGGGACAAAGTCTTCAATCTTGTATCTTCATAGTCCAACAGTCCGGCCAAAGTATATAGTCCGGCTGTCCGAGGACCCCTTAATCTTGGACTCCCTCAGTGCACGCGAAGATCTTCCCCCTACCGATCCACGTCCCAACGCCTCGCTGTGAATCTAAGCTACACGGTGAACAGAAGGGACACAAGATTTATACTAGTTCAGGCCACCGTTGTGGTGTAATACCCTACTCTAGTTTGTGGTGTGGTGGATTGCCTCAGGGGTTGATGATGAACAGTACAGAGGAAGAACGGCCTCGCGAGCGGTGTTCTTGATCTGGTGCGGTGTTTTGCTTGGGAAGGATTCGATCCCAGATGGATGAGATGATCTCTCATCTACTGTGCTGACTAGCACTATATATAGAGGCGCTAGTCCTCTTCCCAAATATTGAGCGGGAAGGAAGCCAACATCGGCCATTTTGAAGGGGAACAGCCAGTACAAGTTATCCTGACTAAAGTTGGTCTTCGACTGCCAAAGGCACTAGCGATGACGCCGTCTTGGGATCCACGGTGACCTCCATCCTGCCGCTCTACTGGTCTTGGTCTCATTGCACCGAAATGGTAATCTTTGCTTGATGCCGCGGTACTCCGTGCCTGCGCTTGCCCCCTTTGCACCAAAGAGGAAACGAGGACACTGCGTAGGCTGGCGCCCGCCTGGCACCCGCCTGGCCTTGATCGGCATGGCTTGCGTTATGAGCACCTCGCGAGGCACCCGTGTCTTGATCTCTCTGCCTCCTCGCGAGCCTACCTGGTGAGGCCGTCCCTAAGTAAGCCTTGCGTCGTCCGCCCCACGAGGGTCTTGAGCTTCGGTAGATGTAGACGGGCCATATTGGGCCTCTGCTTGAGCCACGCCGCAGGCCGCAGGCAGGCAGTCTAGGAACCCCCGTTCCTAGAATGCTGACACTTGCCGCAGCACAGTTGACTGATGCCTTTCAGCTTGTAGCTGACACTAACAATGTCGAATTGATTCAGGCAGCGAGTTCAAAGAGCTCGTGCCAGCGGTACTGGCGAGTAACTCGAACACTACATCAACGCAGGACTGTGGGGTTTTCTCATTGTCTACAAGATCGTTTTTATCACCTTTCTTGGAGACCAACAAGGCTGTCTCACTATCTTGGACCTTATCTGCATTAATTTCTCTACCATTGCATAGTGGGGGTGCTCTTCTCCAATATTCTATTCGCATACTACAAGAGAAACAAACATACACATCATAGGTTTAGCATGTAGTATACGAAACCCATTTTGGTAAACAGGTTAAGTAGTAAGGTGGAGAGGATAATAACATGAAACAAACATATATCTATGTACTATGGTCACAGTATTGTCCATATCATTCTAGTTTATGTTGCCAAATCAAGATAGAGACGCAGTTCAACTCATATATTTTTAAGACACAGCAGCATAGACAGAATATAAGTGTGGGAAACTACACGACATTGGCAACACTTGTAATGTGCATCACATGAGAACATAACTGTTTATACAACTGAAACTGAAATCAACATAGCGCAAGAAGTTAGAACAACAATCCAGTTAAACAAATATGTTTAAAACATACCTGTTGTGCCATTGGAGTTTCAATTGGATCCTTCAAATTCGAAAGTAGTTGGTATGAGTAAATACAGTGATGCAACAACAAAGGAGTATGGACGATAGCTATGGAATCTCACCTGAGAACAGTTTCTCTTCTGCTTTAAACATGGAGTTTGGGTTCGCTTTGGGCACTGCAGTTGCTTTACAAACTGCTCGTGTGGGGGTACTCTGTCGTGGACATGATGCTTTGTCAACTAGAAGTGGGTTACTATCCGCTGGGGTTGGGGTTGGATGGGTTGTAGATGGTTCTTTGCCCAACGGTGTAAGTGTGCAATCTGGAAGAGTCTCGATTATGTATGGTGGGGCTAGTTTGTGGGCCAGTACAACCATGGTTCTATCTGCATCGACAGGTAGCACTGTCTTTTGTGAAGAACGGGTTTTTGCTCCCTTAGATACGGCCATCACCCCCTCCAATTCAAATGGCTGATAAACAAGAAAAGAAATTGAACGTACAGACATTGTATGATAGACAGATTTGGTAATTCACATATATGTTGTCTAACCAAACAGGACAACATGATAGAATTTCACATATATGATGCCCAACTAAACAGGATAGCATGACACAGTTTCACATATATGATGGATAACTTAACAGGATATAATGGCATAATTCAACATATGATGAGTATCTAAACAGGATCACATGACAAAACTATTTGATGTCTTTCTAAAATAGGTTGGGATGAAATAATTCACATACATGTTGTCTAAGTATACACGATGGCATGATATAATTGACATAATTCACATACATCTCTAAACTAAGCAGATGGAATTCAATATTGTGCATATGATGTCTAAACTAAGCAATGTAAGACACCATATGCATGATATGAGAAATGTAAACATTGCAACTTAGAATATACACCTCAGGTGGGATATAGGACCGGTCATCTGTCTCTGAATCCTCCTCTAAGGAGCTCCCTATAACCATCGAGATATATGCTTCAACAGGTACCATTGTCTAATCTGAAGACCTTGTTTTCACTCCTGATTTTTCCATAACCGGCTCAAATGGCTGATACACATGAAGAGTAGTTCAATATACATAGACTGTTGACAAATGGAATACATAATTAAAAAAAAGATGGCATGAGATAATTCACATATATGATGCCTAGCTACATGGCAGTGCATAATTCACATATATGATAACTGGCTGAAAAACATGGCAATGCATAATTCACATATCTGATATAGAAAGCAAATAGGAGGCATTCACGCAAAGCATTTCTAATCTAAGCAGATGGCATAGAAATGCAAGACACCATATGCATGATATGAGCAATATAACCCTGCCTAGTTAAAGCATGCACCTCAGGGGGGATTACGACTGGTCATCTGTCTCTGAATCCTCCTTTGAGGAGCTGTCTATAACCAGCAAGAAATCTGCATCGACAGGTAGCACTGACTGCTCAGAAGACCTTGTTTTCACTCTAGATTTTCCCATGACCGACTCAAATGGCTGATGCACAGGAAGAGTAGATAAATGTATAAACATTGTTGACAAGTGGAATACATTATGAAAAAAATATGGCACGATACAATTCACATATACGATGACTGGCTAAACAGGATGGCATTGCATGATCCATTCCTAAATATTTGTCTTTTTAAAGATTTCAAATGGACTACCACATACGGATGTATATAGACATATTTTAGAGTGTAGATTCACTCATTTTGCTCCGTATGTAATCACTTGTTGGAATCTCTAAAAAGACAAATATTTAGGAACGGTGGGAGTATGATATAGAAACCAAGCAGGTGGCATTCACACAAAGCAAATCTAAACTAAGCTGATGACATATAAGATGTATAATGTAAGCAATGTGAGGCGCCATATGCATGATATGACCAACATCAGCATGCCAGGTTAGAGCAAACACCTCAGGTGGTAAATAGGAGTGTTCGGCTCCCCCTGAATCCCCATCTGAACAGTTATCTTCCTGTGGAATACAAACTAGAATGGTGGGAGGGGGCCCACTTCGCCCACCATGGAGCGGCATCAGCATGACATTATATTCCCATGCAACGGGTCTTCTCTTTTTGTCTACATGTTCAGTACAATTGTGTACAATAACTGACATGCATAATAAACAAATTAGTTAGATTCTGTAAGGGATAAGGGGTGCATGCAGAAATCAAGACTGATGGTAGCAAACGAGTGGATTGATCCAAAACTAATGATAGCAGGTAGATTATAGCTTCAGTTTAAAAAGATTGACAATGGTTCATCTACGGTTTGTTACCCACCCAACATGAACCACATATCAGGCCTCAGATGAACCAGATAGTAGAAAGATACTATTTGTTGCTGCCTTGATATGAGACCCACAGCCATTTTGAAGCTCAAGTTCGAACGATAAAGTAGCAGGTAATAATAACCGATGTATAATGTGAGCAAACATGGAAGACTGCAACCTCTCTTCCGGAACTATGTAGTCCTCAGGTTTATCTGCTCATTCGATGATGGTAATGCAGTTGGCGTGGCTGCCGGCAATGGAGAAGATGATCTAAGGTGGCGAAATAAAGTCTACAAGGGGAATCTCTGCTATAGTGAACGCTTCTGTTGATGGTGCACCTCAGGTGGGGTGGATGACGGTACGGGAGGAGCAGGACATAAAACTTAGAATTTTCTTTGACACCTATCTGAAAATGAAGTAAATTTGTAAGGGCTCCACAGAATTGGTGGATTCTATAAATGCAAGGATAGGAAAAACACAGGAATAGGAGAGGAATGTATGTGCAAAACAGAGCATTTGGAAACATAGGATTTCTGTCAACTTGGGCGTTTGGTTCACATGAATTGGAAGAACACAGGAATGGAGAAACATGGTCAAATTAAAGACAAACCATGTGAAAATGAAAAAAAATAAGAATCTTATTATGCCAGTAATGCAATTAGTCATGTTTTTCATGCATATTAATTTGAAAAGGACGTCCAAGTGGATATTAAAATTCCTACGTTTTTTCTTTGAAAGAGACACTAAAGGAAAAAAATCCTCTAGTTTTGCTTTCCTCCACTCCTTCTAACCAAATGCACGAATAGTAGTACCATAGTAGTTCCATAGCAAAGGATCCCTGAGGTATCGACATGAATGCAGAGTAACAAAGTTATGCAACGAGTGTACAACCTCTTTGGCATAGCCTTGTCAACCTCAGCATCATTGGGTTGGACGTGGAGGATGGTGATGCTGGTGTGACTGTTGGAGGTGGGGAAGAAGATCTGAGGCCTCTAGAAATGGTGCCAAGGGTACTGCTCCACATTGATGGACTGTTCCGTCATTGGAGCAGCTCCAGTGAGGTGTACGGCGGCGAAGCTGAAGCAGGACAAGACAGACAATGTTAATCTGAAGTGGGACTGTAATATCATTTGCAATAGATGATGGAAAATATATCACAAAAATTGGTAGATTTAAAACGCATCAGCCGCGCCACGGCCGCTCCAACAGATGCTGTAAACACTGTTCACTTTGAACCTAACTGAAGAAACTGAATTTTACAGTCGAAACTGCATTTCGTTGTTGAAACTGATTTAACTAGTAGCAGAGCATTGCAATAGATGCTTAGGGCCGAGCACTAGTAGCAGAGAAGTGGTGATCTAAATCAGCAGACGCTCGAGCAGGGAACGCACTAGCAGAGAGCAAGTCGTGCAGCAGCATTGCGAGCGAGTGCTAAAGGAGAAACTCCCGTAGCCGTCAGAGGTCGTGCAACAACAGCAGTTCGAGCGAGAGCAAGAGGAGAGCAGCAGCATGAACGAGAGCAAGAGCGGAGCAAGAGCGCGACCGACAGCAATAGGAGAGTAGAGCAGCAACAGGAACGAAAGCAAGAGCAGTGCAGCAGCATGACTGACAGCAAGAACAGAGCCGCAGCACGAGCGAGAGCTGGAGCAGCAGTAGCAGCAGCAGCACGAGCATGAGCCAGAGCAGCTGGAGCTAGTGCCAGTGTGGAAGTCGCCGCCGAGGAAGCAACAACATGGGGGAGAGACGATGTGGATGAAGTGGCCGGTGACGGCGCCATCAATGGAGACCCGCCATGGCTGCTCGGTATCGAGCACCAGCGGCCCCGTGAGATCGAATAAAAGATAAAATGGAGCCGTGAGTGCAGAATTTCCTTGGTGGCGTCGAGTTGGTCTCGGCTTCATGGGAGGAATTGGTGAGGTTGCTGAGGTTCCTATGGAGCAGGTCAAGACGGTGATGTAGGGATGGAGGTGGCACGATAGACGAGGCGGACATCGGGGCAGTTCCTTGGAGGTGGAGGACGGGGCGGCTGATTCGATGGGACAACGCGATCAACGATGGATCCTCATCTGATGCGTTGGATGAGGGACGGCGAGCTGTTACGGTGGACGACGTTTTCGGCGAAGAGTCTCTGGCTGGGCGGCGGTCGGGACGCTGACGGAGGAGCGTGGGGTTTCACGGGTTTGGGTGGCTGAGGGAGTCCTGGATGAAGGGGTCCTCGGACGGCCGAACTATTAAAATAGGCCAGACTGTTCAGCTATGAAGATACGAGACAGAAGACTTCTTTCCGTGTCCGGTTGGGACTCTCCTTGGCGTGGATGGCATGCTTGGCGATTCGGATATGTAGATTCCTTTCTCTGTAACCGACCATGTACAACCCTAGTCCCCTCCGGTGTCTATATAATTCGGAGGGTTTAGTCCGTAGAGGATATCATAATCATATAGGCTAGACTTCTAGGGTTTTAGCCATTCCGATCTCGTGGTAGATCAACTCTTGTAATACTCATATTCATCAAGATCAATCAAGCAGGAAGTAGGGTATTACCTCCATAGAGAGGGCCCGAACCTGGGAAAACATCATGTCCCCCGCCTCCTATTACCATCAACGTTAGATGCACAGCTCGGGACCCCCTACCCGAGATCCGCCAGTTTTGACACGACATTGGTGCTTTCATTGAGAGTTTCGCTGCGTCGTCACCAAAAGATTTTGATGGCTCCGTCAATCATCTATGACAATACAGTCCAGGGGAGGTTTTCCTCCCCAGACTGATCTTCGTATTCGGCGGCTTCACACTGCGGGCCAACTCTCTTGGCCATCTACAGCAGATCGACAGTTATGCCCCTGGCCATCAAGTCAGGTCTGCAAGCTTGAATTATGTTGCCGATATCCGCGGAGACTTGATCTTCGACGGATTCGAGCCCATGACAGCCGCTCCTTGCCATCACGATGGACATGACCTAAATCTGTCATCAGACCGAGCCCGGGAGATAGCTCCTATAACTGCACTGGCCCTAGATCCGGAGCAGACTGCACCGTCCAAGGATGGGATGCTCAACCCCGCCACGGAAGCAGCAGACTCAGTGGCGTTAGAGCCGCACACAGGTCCAACCTTGAGTGGGCCTTGTGTCTCCGGAACCTTGGATTCATCTCCGGCCATAGATTCCGAACAGCATGCACCCGCGCCCATCGAATCTGATCAGGCGCTAATCATTGAGTTCAGCTTCGCGGATATCTTCCGGCACTCACCTTTATGCAATGTGCTAAACTCATTAAAAGCCCTCTCCTTGTCAGGGGACTGTCAGCCGAACTATATTCAACTTGAATTGGAAGCCGATGATGGGGAATTTCGCTTCCCACCCACCACCCACTGCATAGCCACTGTCAAAGATTTAACCGACATGCTCGATTACGACTCCGAAGACATCGACAGTATGGACGACGATGCCGGAGAGGAGCAGGCACAAAAACCACCAGTTATAGGGCGCTGGACAGCCACCTCCTCGTATGACGTATACATGGTGGATTCACCCAAAGAGAACAACGACGACAATGAAAAGGATCCGGTCGAGAATAAACCACCTGAGATACAGCTAAAGCACCGACGTCAGCAGTGCTACTCTAAACCATGCCGTGGAAAACGCAGCAATACCGGCACAGGAGAAAATAATACTTCGGACGATGCCGAAGACAATGAAGACCCCGTTGAGCCAACTTCCAAATAGGAAGAACAGGAGGACGGGCGAGCTAGCCCTGATGAACAGGCCATCAACAAAGTCTCGGAGGATAGTAAGTACTTTCCGCTCTCCGAGGACGAGGTGAGCCTCGGCAACGAGGATTTTATCGTGCCTGAGGAACCTCTTGAGCAAGAACGCTTAAAGCGCCAGCTAATAGCCACTGCAAAGAGTCTGAAAAAGAAGCAGTAGCAGCTTCAAGCTGATCAAGATCTGCTCAATGATAGATGGACTAATGTCCTAGCAGCCGAAAAATACGACCTCGGGCGCCCAACCAAAATTTACTCGAAGCGCAAATTGTTACCCCAATTCGATGACGAGGCACTGGTGTCGGTGTCAAAACCGGCAGATCTCGGGTAGGGGGTCCCGAACTGTGTGTCTAAGGTCGATGGTAACAGGAGGCGGAGGACACGATGTTTACCCAGGTTCGGGCCCTCTCTATGGAGGTAATACCCTACTTCCTTCTTGATTGATCTTGATGAATATGATTATTACAAGAGTTTATCTACCACGAGATCGAAATGACTAAACCCTAGAAGTCTAGCATATGTGATTATGATCCCCTCCTATGAACTAAACCCTCTGGTTTATATAGACACCGGAGGGGGCTAGGGTTGTACAAGGTCAGTTACAGAGAAAGGACTCTACATATCCGAATCGGCAGGATTGCCTTCCACGCCAGGAGAATCCCATCCGGACATGGGAAGAAGTGTTCTATCTTGTATCTTCATAGCCCAACAGTCCGGACCATGTCAATAGTCCGGACAGCTGAGGGCCCCATAATCCAGGACTCCCTCAGTAGCCCCTGAACTAGGCTTCAATGACTAGGTGTCCGGGGCGTAGATGGTCTTCGGCATTGCAAGGCGGGTTCCTTCTCCGAATACTCCAAACTAGTCTTCGAACATAAAAAACGTGTCCGGCTCTGCAAAACAAATCCCACACTCAACTGTAGAGAGTATAATATTTCACGAGTCCAATCCACTGACAACTTTTTGTAGTGTAACATCACGTCGCCACCCGGTCATTATTCAAACCGTTTTAGCCTGCCGCTCCATATTTCGAGATGTGGTTTCATTGGCACATCTTGTCAAAGCAGAGATCGTGTCCCCTTATTGCAGGATTCTCATAAATACGGGCATGGGTAACCTAACCGTGCCATCTGCACGACCCTTGGGGAATAGGCGAGTTTTAAGGTGAGTGGGGAGGCGCTTGACATTCACTACCTTTATAAAGAGATAAGGATTCACCTTTCTTCACCCACTCGTTCTCCTTCTCTGCCCATCCATTCTCGAGCTCCAGCGCCCAAGCTCTCATCCTTTCCGCCCAAAAAAGCACTCCAACCATGTCCCGATCCGGAGCACAGGGCAAGTGGATGGCCTCCTCCATCAAGGAGAAGGACATTACAAAGCTCCGGGAGGCCGGGTACTTGGCCAAGGAAATTGCTCATCGGCTTTCGGCCGAGGGACAGATCGTCCCCACCCCGGAGCCTTAGGAGAGGGTGGTGTTCATCTCACACTTTGTCCGCGGGCTGGGATTCCCTCTCCACCCGTTCGTCCGCGGACTCATGTTCTATTATGGGTTGTAGTTCCACGATCTGGCCCCCAACTCAATCCTCAACATCTTGACATTTATTGTCGTGTGTGAGGCCTTCCTCCGCATCCCACCCAACTTTGGATTATGGTAAAAATCTTCAATGTGAAGCCAAAGGTGGTGAGTGGTCAACACGCGGACTGCAGAGGTGCCATGGTGAGCAAGATGCCCAATGTCACCTGGCCTGAAGATTCCTTCGTGGAGACTGTCAAAGGGTGGCAGTCGAAGTGGTTCTACATCACAAAGCCGCATGGCACCACCTGGGCCGCGGCTCCCGCATTTTGGTCTGGAGCCCCGATGTGGCTCACCTCCTGGCCAGAGAAAGGCCTGAACTGGTCTTTGGTGGATGAGCTGACAGCGCTTCAAACGCACGTACAGAACATGATAAACAAGAATGTCAAGCTCGTCAACGTGATGCAGGTGATGCTTATTCGCCGGATTCTACCGTGCCAATGTCGGACCTATCATTTATGGGAATTCACTCCGGCCAAGCACCAGACCTTGCTGCATTTCTTCGACACTACACATAAAGACATTTGGAAGGTGCTTGTCAAGTTCAGCGAGACACGGCCGGCCATGACCGAAGACCGTCGACACGACTTGACCCATCCTGCTAGTCCGGTAAGTTTTTTCATGTTTTCAAGGTGTATCCTTTACTTGAGTATTCGAGGAAGATGCCTAAGCCTCCCTACTGATTTTCTCAGAGCTGGACGAAGAAGGCAGAGCAAATTTACTGTCCGGCTCCGCTGCCTGAAGATCCAGAAATCCCGCTTCTAATGAAGATGCTGGTTCTGGCGCCTTATCAAGCCCCAGATAAGAAGGCCAAGGGGACCAGAGGTGGTCTCCGTCGCAAGGGCACTTCGGACGTGACGTCCGAAGATGCCGAGACTCATTGCTCCGCCGCCGAAGACGACGACGAAGAGGAGGAGGGAGAAGAAAACCATTCCCCACCCACCCACCCACCCCCCCCCCCCCCCGAGGGGGAAAGAATGAAAAGGATGGCCTCCACGCATCTGGAGGCCGAGGCGCCCAAGAAGGGGAAAACCTCCCTTCCGGACAGCTCCGCAGCGGCCACCGACAACAGCTCGGAGTGGTGCCCTAGGGACAAGCCCCAGGCCCAATCATGAGTACCCGGACACATTCCTATATCCAGCCTCTCTACATCCTTGTTTTAAAGTCTTTAGGCATGTATTTGCAGTCCGGCTCGGTCCAACCTCGAGCGGTCCTTATCTTCGGAGGATTCGCTAGACCCGGAGGCGATGGACAGTGGGACCATTCCAGCGGCATCCTCTCCCAAGGACCTGGATGGCACCGCGACATCGTCCTCAAGGATCCCAGGCAAGGCAGAGATGCAGGAGGCCATCAGGGGAAGCGCCGGAGTGTGATGCCTCGGCTGCCAGACACATGGGGGAGAAAAGCCCCATGGATACTGACGATGGGGGCCATATACAGTTTGGCCCCTAGCCGAATATAGTTCTGGAGACCCATACGACTCCGGAATCAGGCAGGCCGCCTCTTTCGAAAGAAGGAGGTGCGCCTATTCCACCGGTTACCTCTGTCCATCCAGAGGAAACGGATAATTTGCTGGAAGCGCTGCAATGCGATTCCATTGTTGAAGAACACCGTACCCTTATGGGTACGGTGATTGATAGGATTCAGGCTGCAAAGAGCGGAATGACTGAAGCCTGCACAAGTCTTCTAACAGTCTTTGAGGTAAGAAACACAATTATAAAAAGAATGTCACAGTATAAACATTAGCCCCTGATACTCTGTCCGGTGTTTGGGAAGAAAAGCCGAACAGAGGATCAAATAATTTTCGTAGGAGACTAAGGTAACATGTCTATGTGAACAAGCAAGTGTCGCTGCTGGCTGCGACCTCGCATACTGTGGAAGTCTTCGGACTAAAGCAAATTTTGAAGCGGACTGAGGAGGAGCTCGGCCTTTTGAAGAAACATCCGGAGAACAGTCAAGGTATGCAATAACCTTGTATGTGCCATTTTATTTGTTTAGGAGCGGCGACCAAGGCCCGCCAAAACGCACACGATACCCGGGTTGAAGCCCAAGGCACCCTCCAGGAAATCCAGGAGGCAAGAAAAATCGCGGCGGGTAAGGCCTTTATTATGCAGAGCAAATATGTGAAGAAAAGGTTCCTCTTACTGACCCGAATTTGGAATTCTCCAGGGGCATTTGCGGATCTACCCCGTAGCGTTTCAGGCGCTGCGGAATTCTTCCAAGCTGAAGAGGGGAGCTCCACGAAGAAGCTATTTTGGCCGCAATACCTTGCGCCAAAGTATCCGGTGCCCTTTAGCGATCAGCTAAAACAGTTGGTTGAGCTGCATAGGGTGGCCGAACTAGCCATGAAGCATATAATAATCAGGCTATGGCCTGCCGAAGCTATGCCCAGTAGCTACTTTGGGCTCGTGAAGCGGCTGGTCAATGCCTGCCCTCGGCTTGATGCCATCAAGCGTTCGGTCTGCATCGAAGGCACGTGCATCGCCTTCGCCCGAGTCAAGATGCATTGGATGAAGATGGACGCCATGAAGGTTGTGGCTGAGGGACCGCCCGCGGGCAAGGAGCACCGCACGCCCGAGCTATACTTTGACAGTGTCCTGGACGGATTCCGCCTAGTGGCGGAGCAATGTACTAAGGATGTTGTCTTTGAATGAATACATTCATGTTATCCTATCCTGTAATATGAAACAAGATCGTTATGTAATATAATGCTTGTTATTTAAAATTTTACCTCTTGTGCGGCCGTATTGTTAAATCTGAAAGTTGGCCAGTCGTCGGCTTCCGCCCCCATGTAGGTAGTACGGGCGTGTTCGGGATAAATGTAAACACTCTTTACTCCAAAGTTTTGGTCCTTAAAGGAGGTGTTTAGCCAAACGAACCAGGCAATCGGACTATAAGGCTTTATCACCCTCACTTAGCCATAGGAGTTTGACAATAAAAAATTAGGCGCAGCCCCTAGTGTTCGGAAGTCCGAACTTGGGGTGTTGTAGACACCTGATCGGGTAAAAACCGATTCATCACATAATTCGGAAAAAATCGCTAACGATTTGCAACCTCTCGAATAGCTGACCGGCTCTCGCCGCATCATGACAGTCAATTTTCGGCATTCTCTACTGAGGTGCTCATCCGGACGAACCAGGACACAATCGTAGTAGTTCTCCTTTTACTACCATAGCTGATATAGAGGAACTTAAGGTATTAAGCACAGGAGCCGGGCAACCCAACTATTGACCAAAGACATGATTCGGAGCTGGTGCATATAATGCTATAAGTTTGGGGTGCCAAACTATACTGTAAAAAAGTGTTCGGACTTTGTTGCCGTATTGGGGCGTAATGAAGCCCCTGGCGAATTTAAGTGTACCAGAGTGTACGGGTGCAATTGATAAGAATATCAAAAAAGAAAAAGAAAAATAAAGTAATAGGCTAATGCCGTAGAAATTGGGCCACAACTATTTTTCATTATAGTTTGATAAATACGTCAAAGAGTATTTATACAAGTAGTGTGATAAGCAACATGGCTATTTAACATGACACCACCAAGGGAGAGCTGCGTGCGTGTCCTCAAAAACAGGTATAACGATCGTTTAAAGAGACCACCTGGAAATTCCCTTATGCGTCAATGCTTCTTGTCGTCTTGGTGTGTCCGTCCCTTGACAGGTCTGATAATCAGGTCACCAGGAAAGGCCTCGGGAAGAGAGAAACCTGAAACGACAAAAAAGTGAAAGTATGTGGGTCCAGGAGCGGTTGAGTCGTATTATGGACCATGATCTAGCTGTGCCTCCGTCTATGACCATGTTCTTTTGAGTGCGTATTATGTATGCGCGGTACGAATTGCTGCCGTTTGGTCGGGACTGGGATGGAGGCCAAATTGCTAGTCAAGCTCTCGACAAGCCGGACTGTCCTGCTGCGGAGTTGTTCTGACTTGCTTGATAGTGTCGGGGAGCTTGGCTGCCGAAGTAAGGTTCGGCCTAAAAAGGGCGCTCTATGCTTCTGCTGCGAGGGCAGCGATGTGCTCCTCGGTACGGAGGGAGTGTTTCGTGTTTCCATTGACTGTTATGACACCGCGTGGTCCAGGCATCTTGAGCTTAAGATAAGCGTAGTGTGGCACCGCATTGAATCGAGCAAATGCGGTTCGTCCGATCAGTGCGTGACAACCGCTGCGGAAGTGGACGATATCGAAGATCAACTCTTCGCTTCGGAAGTTATCCGGAGATCCGCAGACCACCTCCAGTGTGATTGAGCCCATACAGTGGTCCTCAACACCTGGTATGACACCTTTAAAGGTGGTTTTTGTGGGCTTGATCCTTGAGGGATCGATACCCATTTTGTGCACTATATCCTGGTAGAGCTGGTTCAGGCTCCTGCCACCGTCCATGAGGACTCGCGTGAGGTGGAATCCTTCAATGATTGGGTTGAGGACTAGTGCGGCTGAACCACTAGGACAGATAATGGTCGGATGGTCCCTGCGATCAAAAGTGATCGGGCAGGACGACCATGGGTTGAACTTTGGGGCGACTGGCTCCATCGTTAGACGTCCCTGAGCGTGTGCTTGCGCTCCCTCTTGGGGATATGGGTAGCGTATATCATGTTCACCATTTGAACTTGGGGGGAAACTTCTGTTGTCCCCTTGTGTTCGGTGGCCCGGATTGTTTCTTTTGTACGGCTTCTTTCGCTGACCGTACTTAGAGCCACTGAATCCGGCATTGACCGCCGTGTCTTCGGTGTTTTCACCGTTGTTTCGACGCTTGTGTCTATTGCTTTGGGGCTTGCCGTTGCTGTTTCTGGCTTCAGAAGTGCCAGGTTCGCCTGTGTTGTTATTGCTGCTGGCTAGCCAGCTATCTTCGCCCGCACAAAAGCGGGTCATGAGTGCCGTGAGGGCTGCCATGGACTTTGGCTTTTCTTGCCTAAGGTGTCGGGCGAGACATTCGTCACTGATGCTATGTTTAAAGGCCGCTAGGGCTTCGTCATCCGGACAGTCGATGATATTGTTCTTTTTAGTTAAGAACCTAGTCCAGAATTTCTTGGCTGACTCTCTGGGCTTTTCAACTATGTGACTTAACTCATCGGCAGCCGGAGGTCGGACATATGTACCTTGGAAGTTGTCAAGAAAGGCATCCTCCAAGTCCTCCCAGCTGCCAATGGAGTTTTCGGACAGACTGTTCAACCAGTACCTAGCTGGTCCCTTGAGTTTTAGCGGGAGGTATTTGATGGCATGAAGATCATCACCGTGGGCCATATGAATATGGAGAAGTAAATCCACAATCCATACCACGGGGTCTGTTGTCCCATCTTATGATTCGATTTGCACGGTTTTAAACCCGTCCGGGAATTCATGTTCCATTACTTCAACAGTGAAGCAAAGGGGGTGTGCGACGCCTCTATATCGGGCCAGGTCGTGACGTAGCTCGGATGGAGTTCGTCTACGGTTATCGGCCCGGACGTTGTTATATTTGTCACGTCCGGTCGGGTGGCCATCATCGCGCATAGGGGCACGCCCCCATGATCCATAGATCGCTCTTGTCTGACCTACTCTTTTTCCAAGTCGTGCCATAGGTCATGTGTGTATCCCTGAGCTGTTGTGTCTCTTCCTTTATGGCGAGGTAGTGCGGGCTGGTGTTCGGCTCGAGTTGTCGCTTTGTCCCGTCCATGTGGTAGTCGGCTAGCCACATTGTGCGTTGGTAGGACGGGCTCCAGCGCCTCGTCATCGAAATGGGGTAACAACTTGCGCTTCGGGTAACTTTTGGCTAGGCGCTTGAGGCTATATTCTTTGGCAGCTAGGACGTCACTCCATCTATTGTTGAGTAGATCTTGATCAGCTTGAAGCTGTTGCTGCTTCTTTTTAAGGCTCCTTGCAGTGGCAATTAGCCGGCGCTTAAAGCGCTCCTGCTCGATTGGCTCCTCAGGCACGATGAAGTCTTCGTCGCTGAGGCTCACCTCGTCCTTGGAGAGCGGAAGGTAGTTACTGTCCTCTGAGTCTTCTTTCATGGCATGTTCATCAGGGCTAGCTTGCCCATCTTCCCGTTCGTCCTGTTCGGAGGTTCGCTCGATGGAGTCTTCATTGTCTTTGGCATCATCGGGAGTGTTATTTTCTCCTGTGCCGGTACTGCTGTTTTTTCCACGCGGGGTTTAGAGCGGCGCCGCTATCATCGGTGCTTTGGCTGTATCTCAGGAGGTTTAGCCTCGATTGGATCCTTCTCATTGTCGCCGTTGTTCTCTTTGGGTGTATCCACCATGTAAACGTCATACTAGGAGGTGGTTGTCCAGTGCCCTGTAGGAGGTGGGTTTTGTGCCTGCTCCTCACGGCATCGTCGTCCGTACCATCGATGTCTTCGGCGTCGTAATCAAGCATGTCGGTTAAGTCTTCGACAGTGGCTATGCAGTGGGTGGTGTGTGGGAAGCGAAATTCTCCGTCATCAGCTTCCAATTCAAGCCGGATATAGTTTGGCTGAGAGCCCCCGGATAAGGAGAGGGCTTTTAATGAGTTTAGCACATCGCCAAAAAGTGAGTGCCGGAAGACGTCTGCGGAGCTGAACTCAATGATCAGCGCCTGATGAGATTCGATTGGCGTGGATGTACGCACTTCGGAACCTATGACCGGACACGAATCCGAGGTTCCAATGACACAGGGCCCACTCGAGGTTGGATCTGTGTGCGGCTCTATCGCCGTTGAGTCTGCGGCTTCCGCGGCAGGGTTAAGTTTCCAGTCCTTGGAGGACGCAATCTGCTCCGGATCTAGATCCAGAGCGGGTGTAGGCGTTGTTGCAGTCATGCCTAACGAAATATACACAACAAAGTTTGAAGGCTTGAGAAGGACAAACTTACATTACTGGTGAAGACAGGCTCTATAAAGCCCTTGTCAATGCTGATGGGGGGCAATTCAATAATTTTAGCACAGAATCTTCTTCATAAGCATTGCCTTTATTCTACATTTCGTTAAGAGTAAATATAGATGTGATAATATACGAAAAAATGGAGAATATTTAAGATAAGATGAAGAGTGATGCTACATAACCAAGTAGCTATAAATGTATGTGCAGCGATACAGGCAAAAGCCACAGCCAACAGCAATGCATAGCTAAACTTCTTCAGTACCAACCTTATGGTAAGAGTAAATATAGATCTGATGTGTAGAAAATGGAGGGCAAAGGAAAATAAGCTGCAGAGTGATGGTACATGAACAACTACCTGTCAATATAAGCTCACTGATAAAGGATAGCATGTAGTTACAAGAACAATGCAGAGCTAAAAAATTCATTGGCATTGGATATATTCTACACTAATGTGACCATTCATACAGATCAGATAATTTGGAGCGAACAATTGATAAGCAAGCTATCATGCATATTGCTGTCACAAAATGAACTAGGTATGTATGCAAGTACAGTGATACAGGACAACCCATAGTAATAAGAGCAAAGCAGCGGGCAGCATATTTGCGATATCCTGTCGTTCTTTTCAAACCGGAATTCTTCTTCGCGCAGATTTCCTGCAAAAAAGATCCGTAAGGCACATGCGGAAAAGTAGAAGTTCAAATTTTCATGTGATTTCATAGAGAGTACCTCATCCTGGGAACGAGACCAATGTATAACAAGGTTTTTCCATTCAATGTCTTCTAAATTTAGAACATGAGACTTCACCGGAAATTCGTTTATAGACTTGCCATCAAAGTGTGATTTCCTCAGGTAACACCGATACTGCTGCAATGCTTTCTTGAAAAGCACAAGCAATCTTAGCTCGTCATGACTATCCAGATTGACCCTCGCCTAGTTACAACAATTTAATGTAAATCATTGATGTGTTCGGTCAGTAGAAAACAGGAAAACACGTAAGTTGGAAAGGAAGATGTGAAAATGGTGCTTGTCTTCACTATAATCTTCCCATGATGGGAATATATGCATGTAGTCCCTAACAATATTGAAAGCATTGTCTTTTAAACTGGGAATAAATGGAATGGGGTTCCAATTTGCATGAATTGCCCATCTCTGCAGTTGGGATAGCTCTTCGTCCGGTGGACTTGATGTTCTTTTTGCTGGAGTGGGATTTTTCTGTGGTACGGCTGGTGCTATGGCAAATGAAATCGGTATACATTTTGCTGGAGTGCAGGCCCTGTGTGGTGGGGCTAGTGGTGTGGCAAGTGAAGTATGGGTACAGCCTGCTAGAATCGGTCCTACGTTTTGTGTCACTGGTTGTACAGCCAATATAAGTGGGGCGCTGTCTGATTTCTACGGCACCACCACGTTTTTCAAGGACTTTGCTGGTGCTCCTTCAGGTTCGGCAATCACCCCCTTCCTTTTTGATGTCTGATGCACAAGAACAGCATTTGAGTGGAAAAACATGGTATGATGACAGATGGAATATGTGTTGATAATGGATGGGCATGGCATCTCGAGTTATATGATGAGTAAACTAAGCAGATGTCGGTGCAACAAAGTAGAAGAAATGCAAGACAACATAGGCAAGATACGCGCAATCAATAAAACCTTGCCAAATTAGAATAGGCACCTTGATGGGTGAACAGGACAGGCCATCTGCCTTGGACTCCTTGAGGTTAAAATAGTCATTAGGATGATATTCTGAACAAGAATCAACAGGTGGGGAGCGTACGAGTTTCATTGCTTCCAGAATGGCACTCAATGCCTTGGTGCCAATTTTGTAAGTCATTGCAGTGTTCCACAATATTCTTCTGATGCACGGATTCTGATATTCACTGTAATTGCGTATAATATCTGAGAACCACGAAAACATAAACAGTTGTGAGATTATCTTTGTAATGCAGATGATATTCTAATACAGGGGCGCCCTTGTAAATACTTGTGTGCTATCACTGGATTCTAATGAGAGAGCTCATGTGTGCTGTAATATGGTGCGTGCATTTATATAATCCGGCACAAGTACACACAAAAATAGGCTCCAGAAGTAAGGATAGCTGGCAGATGATAGGTTCATAATATACTGTATAGAGAGTTTATTGCCAAACCATGATAACAAGAGCACACAGCAACTAGGCAGATCATAGTGTACATAACAGGGGTACACCATAACTACGATATATAAATCGGGAAAGTGGAACTGGCTTGAAAATACATTGTTGTATTGCCGCTAGTAATTGAAAGCCTATCGATCACGTATAGGCCAGCTCTATCAGCTGTTGACTGCAGATGTCCCTGCGTCCCTTCCTGACAAGGAACATACTATACGTACTAAATACAGAATAAACAAAGAGGAACATGTTAAAGAACAGAAGAGGAAGCATATTCTTGAGGTTCCGCTTCATTGCATACAATGTTGGTTGCCCACTCATGATGAATCACAGTGCCCAAAGAAATGCAATTCCATGTTGTCTCTCTATATGTGGCAATTTTGAACAAGAGTCATTAGGATCATATTCTGAACAAGAATCAACAGGTGGGGAGTGTATGAGTTTCATTGCATCCATAATGGGGAGCGTATGAGTTTCATTGTAAGTCATTGCAGTGTTTAGCTTGAAGAGTGGACTGCTGCTAGTGCGACACAAAGCAGCTACACAGATCATAGTGTAGATATAACGAGAAAATCTTAAGCATCAGATTAAAATCAGCAAAGTGGAACTTGCTGGAATATATGTGCTAGTATTGCCGGTACGGCTAGAAAGGATTCAGATACCAGCACTCTTCAAGTGAAGGTGCGGTACTGTTAATATCAGTGTAACTCTCAAAGGCGACACAGCTCCCCGCATTTCCTTGCTATTCTTATAGGATTCAAGTGGGCAGGCCACTACAAATCGTATTCTTATATTTACAAGATCCTAGGAATGAAAGAGGCTCAAAGTGTCCATCACAACCGACCGTATAGACCTCCACACTACAAATGTCCCTGCTCATCTTCAGTACAAGGGACATACTGTACTACTAGCATACTCCCTCCATTCCAAAATATAAGTCTTGGTAGAGATTTCCACTATGGATCACATACAGATATATCTAGATACATTGTAGAGTGTGGATTCACTCATTTTTCTCCATATGTAGTCCATGGTGGAATCTATACAAATACTTGTATTTAGGAACGGAGAGAGTACATATTAAAGAAGAACGGAAGAGGAACATGCTAAAGAAGAGCAAGCAAATTTTGGATATTAAAATTTTGGTTGCAAGCTTTCCCTTGCTCAGGCGGTGGACGTGCAACAGTTAATTCGGTGTCAGATTGCCAGAAGCATACACTATACTAGTACTATTATTGTTCAACTTCCCGAAGAGGCGAACAACCAAGCGCAAAGTTTAGTAGTAGTACTAGTACTACTACTATAGTCTATAGAGGTATGTACTATACTAGTACTAGGAACCGGATGGAGGAGCGTCTGCACTCTTATTATAATTTTAAAATGTGTTAAAGAAATCTTCCACACATTTGGTTCTCTTCGAGGGTTCTCGCATGTGATAATGGAAGTTGATTGCAAGGAACACTCGCCACAATTATCGCTTAATTCTGGCTCATATCCTGTTACAAATAGGAGCGCTCGGTAATATTTCCTCTTTTTTTGTTATTCAGCATGTAAACAGGTCAGCAAACCTTGTGGCGTATCTTTGTGCGAACCGTGCTTGCTACACTTTGAATGTGGCCGAGAGCTGGCTTGATGAAACACCTCGCTTCCTACTTCTTTTTTTGCGGGGTACCATCTTCCTAGTGACCAATGTCTTGGATGATCGTCCTAAGAATGCTTATATATGAATAAAGCTCTCTCATTTACCCACAAAAAATATTAAGCCATATTAACCGGAAAGGAGGGAGTATGGAGTAGCACTACTTTTTGGTGTGTCCCGCCAACTCGCAGAATGAGGAGAAGCTTGTAGGACAAGGTGAAGCTCACTTACGCCTTTTGACTAAGGCAACCTACCCTAGCGCAGGCGGTGGACATGCATCAGTCCATTCGGTGTCAGATTGTCAGAGGCATACACTGTAGTACCCAACATCCGGAGTACCATCATTGTTCGACTTCGCGAAGAGGCGAAGAGCCAAGCGCAAGGTTTAGTAGTACGAGTAGTACTACTACTAGAACCGCATGGTGGAGCGTCTATACTCTTATTTTTTTAATCTCTGATAAAGTACACGTTTATTCCAGAGAAGGGCGGAAAACGGCAGCCCAACATGTAATGATGATATCGATCAACCAACCATGCTCGAATATATCTTGGCCTCCGTGCGAGCCCGTGTGTGTGTTCTCGCTCCTCATCTCTCTCAAGGAATGGTGGGTTGGCCATTTTGACGTCAATTGAGATCAGTTTGCTCACACTCCTGTCCCACATGTCAGTGATATGCCAAGAGGAGGTGAGTTGACCGACTGGCCATATGTCTACTTGGTTTTGCACCTTCATACTACTCCTCCCTCCGTCACAGTTTATAGGGCGCGCTTTATTATGATGCATTTCTTTCAATGCATTTCCACCACCAAAGAGACTTTAGACGCGTTTGGTTTAATGCTCAATTAATTAGGGCATGGTAACAACAATCAAGTCCACAATTTTCTCTCGATGTACTACTACGGAGTGGAGTAAGTGCATGCATGTGTGTACGCAGGGTGGAAGTAGTGCATGCATGTGCATACGCATTATTTCCTCTAGTAATAGACGCCGTGCTATAACTACCAATGCTATTTTTCAGGCCGATCGCTAGTCGCCTTGGTCCCACAAATTTTTTCTTTTTTCTGAAGCACGCTCTATAAACAGTGACAGATGGAGTAGTATGAGCGGATTCAAATAAGAGCGTATTGATGGTTGCTTCTTCCGAGCAACTTACAGTGGGAAAGGTGGGGCTTATGATTTGACTGCTCATTACTCACTATTAATAGGCGCAACAACTGGGCTGAGTCTCCCATGCGGTTGTGCACTACCCCCTTCTTAAATAAATTCCGGAGTATTTGTCTTTCTAGAGATTTCAACGAGTGACTACTCAAATATTTATCTTTTTAGATATTCAAATGGACTACTCCATATGGATGTATATAGACATATTTTAGAGTGTAGATTCAGTCATTTTGCTCCGTTTGTAGTCACTTGTTGAAATCTCTAGAAAGCCAAATAGAGTACTTAGGAACGGAGGGAGTACACATACAAAGCAAAATGAGTGAATCTACACTCTAAAATATGCCCATTTGAAATTTGTAAAAATAAAAATATTTAGGAACGAAGGAGTATAATTTTTTGCATGGCACATGGACCTGGATGCTGAAGAGGCTTCTGGCAATGCTATCAAGCTTCCAACATTTGTTTCCATAATTGACGTACTATACCAATAATTTTCCAGCGACATGAAATTGTACAATGGTGTGAGCTTTCAACTTATGTTTCGTGTGTCTTGCCATCGATGCTCTTTCGGAAACAATAAAAAACTAACTTCCTTGCTAATGCATCTCAATTATTAGCAGATCAGAGCTAATATTTACATCACAACTGAAGACAAAATTGTGAGAAGGTGTTAAATTAAAACTGATCCATGCTTTCATTGCCAGCAACGTCCCCCCAGCTCTGTCTAAATCAACAAGGCATGTTGGCAAAAAAAGTAGCTGTCTAGAGCATGCAACATTCCTATCATTTTGTGCACACTAGTAGAAAAAGGGGTATTTGTCCCGGTTCATAAGGGCCTTTAGTCCGGGTTCTGGAACCAGGACTAAAGGGTCGTTACTAAAGCCTCCCCCCTTTAGTCCCGGTTCTTACACGAACCGGGACTAAAGGCCGTCCACGTGGCCGCTGCCTGGAGGTCCACCTTTAGTCCCGGTTGGTAACACCAACCGGTACTAAAGGAAATTTTATGATTTTTTTTGAAAATTTTCTTTTTGAATTTTTTTATTTTCGAATTTCTGAATTATTTTAACCTCTAATCTCTAATCACCCTTATCACTGCTCAATTTAACCTCTAATCTCTAATCACCCCTCATCATTCGAAATCATCTAACTTCCTGGACGGTCACCCATCTCACTACTCCAGCCTAAGCACGCTTAACTTCCGGGTTCTATTCTCCCTCGTTTCCAAGTCTGCACTTGTTGTTTTCCTGACAATAGTAAGATGTCAATCCTATTAACCCTCAGGAATTTAGCTTGAGCATGAAGTCACACATTTCACTGTTTGAGTTTGAAATTATTGTTCTAAAAAACAATAATTATTTAGTAACATTAATATTTCTTGAATAAGTAGTTTGACCACAGTTTGACCATAGTTTGACCACTGTTTGACCACAGTTTGACCACTGTTTGACCAGATTTGACCAAAATTCAAAAAAACTGAAATAATTATTTAGTAACAGTAATATTTCTTGAATAAGTAGTTTGACCATTGTTTGACCACAATTTGACCATAATTTCACCAGATTTGACCAAAATTCAAAAAAATTGAAATAATTATTTAGTAACACTAATATTCTTAAATAATTATTTAGTAACACTAATACTTCTTGAATAAGTAGTTTGACCATAGTTTGACCCGATTTAACAAAAATTAAAAAAAAACTGAAATTTGAGCATAACTTTTTTTCCTTTTAGAATTTGAGGATTCTAAATATTTGCAAACAGGCCATAGGCAGTCAAAATCGGATGCGGATTTTTGTGCGTAACATTTTGATATATTATACGTTTTTTCTGACATAGTATGCAAAAGTTATAGCCGTTTTACATTTTCCCTACACTTTTTGCAAAACATGTCCAAATTTAAGTTTTTAAATTTTCCTAACTAGTAGATGTAGTAACATAACTACATCTCGAAGGATTTTAATTTTTGAAGTTTTTATCATTTTCTTTTGCTTTTTACAAAACTGAAAAGGCGATCCACAGGGGGGGTACAGTTTGAAAATGGGACCTTTAGTACCGGTTCGTGCCACGAACCGGTACTAATGCCTCAAACCCCATTAGTACCGGTTCGTGGCACCAACCGGGACTAAAGGTCCCATTTGAACCGGGACTAATGCCTTTGCCGCATGAACCGGGACCAATGCTCACATTAGTCCTAGTTCATGACTCAACCGGGACTAATGGGCTAACCCGGCCTGGGCCAAAGCCCTGTTTTCTACTAGTGGCAGTTCCACTAAAATAGAGCTTAGCGTCCCTATTCGAAAGATATTAAGTGTGATTACGATAATAGAGGACTGCTGATGAAACAATAAACACACAAATAGAAGCCGGTCACCTTTGAAATCTCTCTTAAGACTAACTAGTTGAGGAAGATTAGGCTCGGAGTTGGATGAGGAGGATAGAGCAAAACCAATCTCCCTTTGTGCAGTCACACTGAAATGTAGAGACGTTGCCCATGTGACATTTTAGTACAACTGCACAAAACACTCTTAAGAAAAAAGTGATTTGTGCGGTTCACCAAAAGGTCGGAATAGCAACGAGGTGAAATGGATAGCCCTGTTTGCAAAAAAGAGGTAGAAAGGAAACAATTACTAGCCAATAATAGTTGATGACACATGTGATGACAAAAAAGAAGCATATTCCTCGTCCTAAGGGAAGATAACCACACGGTTGTGTTTGTCTAAAACGGTGTGAGGACGAGATTGCAATATGGAAAGTACGCCGGACGAGCTACGTTTTGGGCAAAGAACTATGGAAGATCCACATGCAGCGACGTGGGAAGACGGGCAGTGGAGCAAGGCCGGAGGGGATACCTGGAGGTCGTCGGGATGTAACTAGGTGAGCGGCGGCGGGCGGAATCTGCCCATACGGCGGTAGCGAGAAGGTGGCGTAGGCCCTACCACGCCGGAGCTTGGTCGGAAAGAACGGCATGTACTATAGATCGGGGTGTGCTGCCTCGGCACCGTCGAACGGAGAAACGATGCACTTCCTCCCTTTCCGCCGGTGGACGGGATGCGGCCAGATCAGTGACCAATGGTGAGAGAGAGAGAGAGAGAGAGGCCACCGCAGCCTTGTGTGAGAGACTCTGAAGAGAGACAAACCAGGCAGGCAGGCTCCATAGTATATAGTGGAGCGGACTACCTTTTTCTCCATAAAAATTGTTTTATATTCTGTGTACATGCCATTGAGCGCTATAACTTTATTTAAAAATAACACGCCAACGCGTCAAGTCGAACTTTGTTTCGTGCATGCGTGGTACATGACCTCCCTAGGTAAACAACCGCTACACGTGTTCAAATTAGCATTTGGGCTGCCATTTCGTAAAGAAATGAGCTCCACCGTGTACCGGTGCGGGTGTGGCTGGGCACGAAGCATGAGTACGTTCACGGTGCACCTATTCTCTTCTTGTATACATACACCACCTATGTGGGTTTGTGTGAGAGAGATACAAGCCTAGAGAGATATAGTGTGTGGGTTCGTGAGAGGTTTTTTTGGGGGGGGGGTCAATAGAAAAATGTAACATATGCAATGTGCTTGAAATATGATATATCATATATATATAGAGAGAGGGTGATCCACGAGAAGAGAGTGGAGGTATCATCGGCTTGAGGTGTCCATAGAATCGAAGAGAGGGATGGTGTGTGTGTGCGCGCGCGCGATCGATAAAGAGTGCCATCGAATTTGTGTGTGCCCACGTCAAAGACATAGAGTGGCTGGCCTACTGGAATGTGAGAGGGGACATGTGTAGTTTGTCTCTCTGGCATGGCTACCTACCTACAGCGCTCAACTATCGGTGTGTGGTGGGGGGAGAGGGAGGCCTAATTAAATATAGAGGTACAATGGTGTTGACGCTGGAACGCGTCACACGAACATGTCGATGTGTACCTGCGGCGCCGAGGGAGATGCTCCGCAACTCACACCGCGGGAGGCCGACTTCCAGCGTGATACGCAAGACAGCAAGCCGGCGCTTTTGGGACCCGAAACCCCACACGCCCGGGAGGGACCCCGTCTGGGCGCGCGGCGGCTATGGGCTGCCCTAGGTCGACCTGATCGCCCCTAGGGCCTCGAGGTTCGCCGCCCTACAATGAATAAGAACGAACGAAGAACGAGGAAGAAGAAGAACTAGGGTTAAGGAGAAAAGATAAAAGATAAAAAGTGGTAGATTGATTGATCGATTGTGCGTTGTTCAATCTGCCATCACCCCTCAGGTATATAAGAGGCGGCTGGACTTCCCGTGCAAGGAAAATGCTTGGATTCACGTCCAAAACCCTAGTCAAATTCGGATTGGTTTTGTCCGAACTTTCCAAAACTGTTCGGTTTAAACTGGCTGCACCTTGCGGGTAACTTTTGAGGTGGTAAACGACCTCGGATGGAAACGAGCCCAAAAGCAATCTTGACCGTTTCGACGAGACGAACAACTTTTATGTTTAACGTTTTTAATTAGAGTTCATATTCAGGGTCAAATCGCTCGTGCAACACAGGCTGTTATTCGCGCTACCCATCAGACAGGGTGTCTGGTGGGGCGCGCCACTTTTGGCTCGTGATAGTGCTGTATTCGGATGGCTCTAACTTTTGCATACAGACGCAGATTGGAATGTTTCTTATATCAAAATCGATCGTTTCGACGAGACGAAGACAATCCATGTAGATCATTTTTCCATACGAGGCAGTCTTGGGGGTGTAATGTGCCGAATAGTGTTCTAAATACAAAATCTCAGTATTTCGAACACAACTTCGGCCTTCGAGATCAGATCAGATGGCGATGGCCCAAACTTCAAAGATGTTCGTATCAACAATACGAAACTTTTTCATGTAGAACACTTCTCCATTTGAGGCCATTTTAAAGAAGTTCTTGACTGTGCCAAAATCTGGTGTCAACACATGCCCCCCTGTTTTTCGGCAAAGCCTGTGTGCCGAAAATTAACTTGCACATAGCTTGTTCTAAGGACGATGTCAACACTCCATCGGCCATTTTGGCATATTCTTAGGACGATAAGTTTATATCAGCCATTGCTTGTGTGAATATTTTGACGCAAGCTTGGGTGAAACTTTCTCAACTTCCTTAGCAATCCGATGATAAAGTCCCATAGATATGTATCTCAAGGTCATGCTCGGAACCATATTATTCACCCTTTTGCTAGGATTTTGCTGATAATCAATAATAAATTTTCTCCAATCCTTACTTCACCTGCATAAAAGTTTCATTAGTGGCCAAAGCGGTTGGCTTCAGTTCGGCCTTACCTATGTTGACAAGACCTAGCATCGGCTATTGATAGAAATAATACAATACACCATGGTTAACATAGTAGCCGGATGCTTGCTGTGACAACTCTTTCGAATTGTCATGTCTAGATATATGAAGGATATTAAAGCAACCCAAGGTAAATTTTGCATCTAGACATATCCCAAGATAAACTATAAGTGATTCGTCAAAACATTGATAACCATTGTATATTTGTTGTACTACTTATAACGAATCCCTGAAAGCCTCAATCTGTATAGCACCTACAGCAACCAAAAGCTCCAAACCGAATAAATTTTCATATTCGGCTTTTATTATTGTGCAAACATATTTTAAGTTGTATGAGGCTTGTTTTGGTCTCCTATTGAACTAAGGACGATGTTTGGATACCACACCGACCATGCATTGACATAATCTTAGGACGATAAATAAATATCGGCCATTACCATGTAAACTTCATTCGAAGCACAGATAGCCGAAATAAACAAACGAAATGGCAAATCAAGTATTTCGGCCCTTTGGATCAGCAACAAACTTGTAGCTAATCAAATGTATAGTGATTTGGCAATACCCTTTCATGATGTAAGAAATTATATTGCATCCATGGATTAAAATAAGCCCATTGAGGGTTACCAATCATACCTGATGACGAATTCCATGGCATAGGCATTAATGGCATAGTTGCAGAATATGGATAATGTGTAGACCAAAGATGTTGAAACCTTCGGCTTGGTCCTTCGTAGTTTTCACACTTTTCCTTCTTCACCTTTGCCACACTTCTTGTAATGGAAGCTTGCACATAATTCTTATTTTGAGCACTTCCTTTGGGAACCCATGCCATGTTCCTTTCTTCAAGTTCTTGTGCACTAAGTTTTTGTAATTTCTTCTTTTGCCAATACGATAAGCCAAGCGGGCATCTCGGCTGTGATTCTATTTTGACCAATGGCAATTCCTTTTTGGCCTTGTGCACTCTCAAATTCTTTTCTTCAGATTTGGCACTTCGATTCTCAATAATTGGTTGCTTTGTCTCATTGCCTTTAGTAGCCAATGTCAACACTTTAATTGGCTCTTTTTCATTTGAGATCAAATCTGAAATTGCACTCTTACGACCATCTCTCTTAATGCGGTAAACCTGCTTGACCACCTCTTTCTTCTTCCTTGAGCTCTGGACCGATTCCTTATGATTGAAACGGTCTTTGAAGCGTGATTGTTCAAATGTTGATCTTCTTGGAGCTGCATAGTATTGGTGAGATGGTCTAGAATAAGATGGAGAATGTGCCCTTGTATCATACCTGTCCCATGATGAATATGTATCTATATGAGCATAGGGAGGCATCCACGGCATTGGCATTGGCGGCCCAAAATAAGGATATGAATATGTTGCATTAAAATTATCACTTTGCCAATACCGATCCTCATATTTGCGCCTTGGGGGTGACCTTGGTTTCTTTGCATGATTTGGCCGATAAGCATTCTTCTCTTCACTCTTCTTTTGATATTTATCCAATAGTTCAGCGAATGTGACTTTTGATCTCTTACACTTGCGCTTATTTCGGCCTTTGTTTTCTTCTGGTTTGCTTTCATCGATCATTGCATTTGCTTGTTGCCCCCCAGTCCTTGGCGTCTCCATTGTAGCTTCGATGGAATTCTTGCCCTCAAGATTATGTTCATTATGCTCTTCAACAACTTCTTTACTTGAAAGCTTGATCCCATCACCTGTAGTTTTTACCTTCTTTTCAAATGGATCGGCTTGAATCAGCCGATGCAAAAACTTTCTACCATCGGGACCAATCGGAATAGACTGGTCATCTCTTGGTGTCTCAACAAATTTCAATCGTCCTTTATCAATGGCCGATTTAACTATTTGACGAAACATGTTGCAATCCTCAAAATTATGCTTGGACGAATCATGCAACTTACAATACATTCGTCCCTGGATAGATGGTTCAACATGGTGATCAAGAATTCTAATATAATTATTTTGCAACAACAAATCAAATATTTGATCACACATGCTTGAATTGAAGGTAAACTTTTCATTCTCTAGCCGATCTTGTTGTGAGAACGGCTTTCGAGTTAAGCAAACGAATGGTTCAGATTTTGCATCACACCATTCGGCTATGCATTGTGTTTTGCACTCTATCTCCGATGTCTTTGGGTAAGATATTATACTAGCATCAGTTTTCTCAACAGAATTTAACCTTTGCTTTAAATTTCTAAAATAAAAATAGTTAGAACATACATGTCTCAATTGATACCAAGTGCAAGCCAAGTATGAAATAAGCAAAGCTACCCAAATAGATATGAACTTTAGATAAAGCAACGGAGAAAGCTTTGGCTGCAATAATAAGTCATTATCGGTCTTTATAAATGGCACAATTGGTTGACCGATATGTTCTAAAACAATTTTATTGCTAACAAGTAAATTACCCTTCTTCATTGGTCTTTCAAAATTACCTATGAGGATTTTTCTAATAGATGCATCAACAATAAAGTTGTGACCAAATCTGAAAATAGGTAAATTACCCGCTATGCATACCTCTTCAAATATGTTGGGAGAGCATGATGGCGGTGCCACTTGAAGAACATCTTGCTTCGTCTTTGGATTGCTCCCCAACACCTTGTCATCATCTTTTTCTTGATTCTGCGCATCATTGGTTTGAAGATCCATGTCAGCCGAACTTTGTTCGGCTACTTGTTCTTGTCCTTGAGGCTTGTCAATTTCTACGGCACGGAACTCATAGGGCAGGAAGTAGGTTCCATTAACTTCAGAAAAATCAAGCACCGTTGTTTTCCTATGCTTGCCATGCCCTTTCTCAATAATGCTTGCCTCGTTGGATTTGATGGATTCAGAATATATACTACTTGATTCGGATTTTTCAACCGAAGCACTTTCATGTTCCGAATCATCCTTCTTTTTATTGATACTACCAATTGGCATGCTTCTTTTATCTGAGCCAATTCTTTTTCTATTTGTTTCTGACGGCGAGCAGCAAAATTAGCTTTAAGCTTTTTCTCAATTTCAGCCCACTCCGGATATGATTGCCCCCCAATGCTTTTAGATTCTTTCGGCAATGACACACGGGTGTTGCCGAAATTTTGCAATTTTGTAGGGGGTGTATAATATGATATAGTACTAGGTGAAGGCATATGCATTGTTGTAAGACCATCCTTTTGCTCGCCAATTTTATCAATTGGCAAAGATTAATCTTCTTGCAAAACTCTAGCTTTTATTGCGGCATAATCAGGAAATTGCCCCTTTTCATGTTGTTCAAGGCAAAGAGCACTAATTCTCTTATTTTGGGCTAAACCCTTCTATACAGCCACCACTACCTCATCCCCTACAATGTTGGGCACAACCGCTCCTGTAAAATTTACATTCATTCGGCTATAACCAGGAAGGTGTGAAGCCGAATTATGAGCATCTACAGTTGTGTATGGTGCCGAAGAATTAGTAACATGAGGTGTAGCATATGACGGTTGAGAGTAACTGGCCGAGTAGCCACTAGTAGCATGGCCAATTCTCTCATTCATCGGCATGGTTGGATTACTATATTCCACATTAGCTGTCGATGAATAAAAGGGTGAAACACTTTCTCGTATGGCATTGGAAATTCTAACTTGGGGTGTTTCAAATTGATTAATCGAACTCATCATGTTGCTCATCGGCATACGAATTTGCTGGGTTGCCGATGCGTGTGAGTTGGGATACATATGGTGCATGTTACTAATATCATAATAAGTTGAAGTATATAAATTACTTTGAATCGACCCTTGCACGTAGTTAGTTGCATGATTGAAAAAACTAGGGTTGGCCGATAGAGTATACTCATTGAACGATCTAGTAACACCATATGAATTATTTGCATCTACATAAAGGGATTGGGTATTCGTATTATCTTTGTAGACTGCAAACACTAGATGACGATCTCTTTGTAGCAAGAACGGGCCGGAGACCGTTCGAAGCTTCGTCCCCAGCGGAGTCGCCAAAAAGTGTGTTGACGCTGGAACGCGTCACACGAACACGTCGATGTGTACCCGCGGCGCCGAGGGAGATGCTCCGCAACTCACACCGCGGGAGGCCGACGTCCAGCGCAATACGCAAGACAGCAAGTCGGCACTTTTGGGACCCGAAACCCCACACGCCCGGGAGGGACCCCGTCTGGGCGCGCGGAGACTATGGGCTGCCCTAGGTCGACCTGATCGCCCCTAGGGCCTCGAGGTTCTCCGCCCTGCAATGAAGAAGAACAAACGAAGAACGAGGAAGAAGAAGAACTAGGGTTAAGGAGAAAAGATAAAAGATAAAAAGTGGTAGATTGATTGATCGATTGTGTGTTGTTCAATTGGCTATCACCCCTCAGTTATATAAGAGGCAGCTGGACTTCCTGTGCAAGGAAAAGGCTTGGATTCACGTCCAAAACCCTAGTCAAATTCGGATTGATTTTGTCCGAACTTTCCAAAACTGTTCGGTTTAAACTGGCTGCACCTTGCGGGTAACTTTTGAGGTGGTAAACGACCTCGGATGGAAACGAGCCCAAAAGCAATCTTGACCGTTTCGACGAGACGAACAACTTTTATGTTGAACGTTTTTTGATTAGAGTACATCTTGAGAGTCAAATCGCTTGTACAACACAGGCTGTTATTCGCGCTACCCATCAGACAGGGTGTCTGGTGGGGCGCGCCACTTTTGGCTCGTGATAGTGCTGTATTCGGATGGCTCTAACTTTTGCATACGAACTCGGATTGGAACGTTTCTTATACCAAAATCAATCGTTTCGACGAGACGAAGACAATCCATATAGATCATTTTTCCATACGAGGCAGTCTTGGGGGCGTAATGTGCCGAATAGTGTTCTGAATACAAAATCTCAGTATTTCGAACACAACTTCGGCCTTCGAGATGAGATCATATGGCAATGGCCCAAACTTCAAAGATGTTCGTATCGACAATACGGAACTTTTTCATGTAGAACACTTCTCCATTTGAGGCCATTTTAAATAAGTCCTTGACTGTGCCAAAATCTGGTGTCAACAAATGGCTGGTATATGTGTGGAGGAGGAGAGAGGCCTACCTCATGTATTAAGGAGATCGATCTACCTCATGTATTAAGGGAGATCGATCGTCATCCATGCATATGTGTAGGAGAGGAATAAGGTTGGGAGAGAGACAGAGCTAGAGTGTTGGAGGGGGTGGTACTGGAGTTGCTTATAACAAATGGTGGGATAGGCTTGCTAGACAAACGGAGGGCATGCCCGCAATATCAATAAGAGAGGAGATGGCTGCTTGTCTGTGCATGTGCGTGTGAGAGACGGGTCAGGAGGCATGCACGAATGATGAGGGGGGACCATATGGTTGTGGTAAGCAGACATAACTACATAGGAAGATCAAAAGCCCTTTGTTAGAGAAGGGAGAGACATAACTTGTGAGGTACGTCGATCGATGGGGGGGGGGGAATAGTTAAAGTCGATGTAGGTATATGTTGGGACATCAATCGTTATACATGCATGTGTGTGTTAGAAGCAAATGAGGCACGGGGAGAAGGATAGAGAGAGAGGGATGCATCTAGGAGGTGGTACGAGAGGCATACTATATCGAGTGGGAAGCAGTGCGAGTACGAGATCGATGAAAAGAGTGGTGGGAGTGAGGCATGGTCGGTGATAAGAGAAGAGGGGAAGCTTGTGTTTGTGCTAGGCACACCTGGCTAGAGAGGCATATCAATCGATGTGTGTCGTAAAGAAGGAGCTGGGGGCCTACACACACCGTGGGTGAACGACCTAAAGTGAAAAGACGAATTTGCGCGATGGACCTAGAGAATGCTGAGGGAGGGTGAGAGGGATGCGGGCGTGTGCATGCACGAGAGAAAGTTAGCGCTAGTTACAAAGATAAGAGGATTGTGTGGGTGTAAAAGACGACTAGAGACCATACTTCATTATAAAAAGCGAATTCGGATATTTGACGAATTTAGTATTTTAAACTGATGCATGTGTGAATATATATAACGGTGATACACATGGTGCGGTTACGAACATGTTATACTACATATAATATATTTATCTCTACTCTTATAACAAAAGGGGGTTGTTGATGATGGTGTGCCTGCCATCCTGTAATATAGGTCGTTCGATTTTTATCTGGCGGATAGGAAGGAAACTTATGGCAATTTTGAAAAAAGATACCCACACCCCTCTCCATATTTGCAAATTAGGCCTCCCCTTGATCATGTTGATGTTCTGTGGAACGCATGGGCATCTTGCTAGTACTACGTATAATACATAGAACATTGATTATAATTTGGGCTAATGCGTGGCTTTTGCAGCTTAGGTCTAAATACTTGTCATAATGTAGGGGGCGGGGCACTATACTTTGTGTGATAAACACGGTGTACGTATGGAACATGGTTTAGATTGTGAATATATAGTTAGTACATCAAATGTACTATTATTTGGAATCAACATCAAGTGTATTCAAAAAATAAAATTCGAGTTCATGAAGTACACATAGTTCATATCTATCTCTAAAGTAATCATGTGGTGTGTTATTAAGGTAATACATGAATGATGGTTGAAGTTGGAAACAATCATGATTGTAGATTATTATTGAAATAGAGAAACAAATTTAAATTTAGTTCGAATTGCAGCGGTAGTATAGACATTTGGAATGCACTAAACTGTTGGTATGAGTAGGTTACATGCATTATACAGCAAGCGAAAAAAATTAATTGGACATAACATGGATTTATACTCCCTCCTTCCATCTATATAGGGCGTAATGAGTTTTTTAAGACCGCCTTTGACTATTGACAAGATTAATAGTACATGACATGCACAATGTGAAAAATATATCATTGAAAGAACCTTTCACAGACGAATTTAATAGTGTGCTTTATGTAAGTTGCATGTCATATATTATTGCTCTAATATTTGGTCAAAGTTAGCATCGAAAAACGCATTAGGCCCAATATAGATGGAAGGAAGGAGTAGCTTTGAATAGCATTTGTATAGTAAAATGGGGCAAGACTCTCTCTTTGTGTGGTGTGAATAGTTTTACTTTTTTCGTTTTCTTTTTGGTTGAGGGAAGTGTGAATTGATTTGGTACGTACAAGTACAATATTACTACACGTTAGGCTTGTCCCTCAAATTCAACCCACGCCTTGTTATATCCCGAAAATTCAGATATCGTGCTCCCAAAACTGGCGCCTTCACAACCCGCGCCTTGCTATCCCAAAATTACAACGCGCGCGAAAACTCCCTCCAGCTACCAAATCCCGACACACGAAATCCCCCTTCTAACCCTGAGCCGAAAGGGCCGCTAGTTCAAATCGGTGGGGGGTACTTTTGTAACACACCGTACATTTTGGACAAGCGCGTCCCTAAGTCATGGTTCACCCCCTCCCATCGCCCCCTTTTCGCCATTCGAAATCTCAGGTCGCCATAACCTCTCCACTTCAGCCGCGAAACCCCACCCTCCTCCGTCCGCCACCTCACCGCTACCCAGCGGAGCCTCTTCCCCGACGATGTCGTCCACCGCAACAACTCGACGTCCCTTGTCCACCTCCCCGGATGAGGATCCGTCGTCCATCTCGTAGTCCCGCCGGTTCAGCCGCCCCGTCCTCCACCTCCAAGGAGCAGCTCTGATGATTGCCTCATCTATCGCGGCTACTCCATCCCCACAACGCCACCTTAACCTGCTCCACCAGAACCGCAGCATCCTCACCGACTCCTCGGACGAAGCCGAGGCCTACTCGGCGCCACCAAAGAGGTTGTACACTCATCGCATCGCACCTTCTCCTTAACTCGACCTCCCGGCACCGACGTTGCTCCATCCCGCACCCTATGGAGCGGCTACCTTGAAGTCAGCACCGCAGGCGACATCTCCACGGTGGCTCTCCCCCAGGGCGAGGCCCCTTAGGTGACAGAGTCCATACCAGTCAGATCTGCTACTGCTGCTCCGGCTCTCGCTTGATTGCTCGCTCGCCCAGCTGCTGCTGCTCCGGCTCTTGCTCGATCACTCACGCTGCTGCTGCTCCTGCTCTCCCCCTCACTCGTGCTGCTGCTCTGCTCCGATTTAGCTACACTTCAGTCAACTGAATCGACTTTTGTGTCAGTCAATTTTCAGGCGGTGGGGGGGCTCGCCGGAGTTAAGGAAGAACCACCCGCAGCGGGGACGAGGGCTCACCGAAGAGGTACCCCACTATCAATCATAGGGATCAGGGTGGGGGGGGGGGCTAGAGGGCTGGCCGGGGCGACGGCGGACCGGCGGTGGGGAGTTGTTTCGGGGCAGCGAGGCGGCGCTGGGGCCGACAGTTCAGCCGGCGGTGGCTGGCGGCTTAGGGGGGTGCAGGTTGAAGATGAACTGTAGGCCCTACCTAAACTACATGTCAAGTGCCTCTCTGCTACCATTGCATTCAGTTTGGACAGTAACATTCAGATTCCACGGTGAATTTCAGTTTCGACAGTAAAGTTCAGAGTCAACAGCTTTTACCTCATCTATTGTAGTCAGGTGGCTTTTGGTGATGTAACTTTTACATCTATTTTACATCATCTATTGGAGATGCTATTAGAATCCCACTTGACATTGACGATGTCTGTCTTGTGCTGCTTCAGCCTTGACGTCTTACGGCTCATCGGAGCTTCTCCAACGACAGAACGATCCATCACAACAAAGTAGTGCCCTAGATGCCATCTACAGATTACTTAGATCTTCCTCCACACTTCCGACAGCCACCTCTGCCTCAACTGCTTCAGCGACCAACCCAATGATTCTGAGGTCTACACGGCTACGGCAAAGAGGTTGTACACTTGTTGCATCACTTATTACTATACATTCATGTCGATCCATTAAGGCTATTTTGGTTCAATGAAAAAACATAGCAAGAGGGAATTTTCCAATGGCACTCTACTATTCAATCATTCATGCATTTTGTTGAAAGGAATGACGCAAAACGTCCACCTGGACTTAATTTTCAAAATCCTATGCATGAAAACAAGACCAAGTGCATTAGTGGCAGAATAACATTCTAACTGTACACACTTTCATATAGTTTTACTTTATTTTCGCCATCTTTCTTTGCATTCCACTGCTCTTCCAATTCCTGTCAACCAAACACCCAAGTTGACAGAAATCCTCTGTTTACAAATGCTATGTTTACCATGTGCATTCCTATCCTATTCCGGTGTTTTTCTTATACCTGCGTTTTTAAAATCATGCAAGCCAAATGAGCCCTTACAGAATTACTTCAGTTACAGGTAGGTGTCGAACGGAACTTTGTGTTGTTTGTCATGCTCCTGTCGCGACGTCGTCCACCTCACCTGAGCTGCTTCATCGACAGAAGCATCCACCAAACCAGACATCACGACTCTTGACCGTCTTTCGCCGCCTCAGATCTCCTTCCCTGCCGTCGGCACCCACCGCAAAGGCAACACCATCATCGACTCAGCAGATGAACCTGAGGAGTACACGGGTCCACAAGAGAGGTCGCACTCTTTTTGTTTCTGCTTATGTTATGCATTGCTTAAAATTACCTGCTACTTTATCGTCCTGTTCACCTCTTGGACTCCAAGTCAGGTCCAAATTAGTGTTCAAACTTGAGTTCTAAATTAGTTGTGGGGCACATATCGAGGAAGCAATGAATAGTATCTCTGTCTAATATCTGGTTCACCTAGGGTATGCCTATGTTGTTCATCTTGGGTGGGAAACAAATAGTAAAGCAATCATCATTTGTCTTTTTATTAAATTAAAGCAATCATCAGCCTGCTATCATTTTTTGGATCCATCCACTGGTTGTTACCATCACTCTAAATTTCTGCATGCTCTCCTTACATAATCTCACCATATTTTTTCGTATGCATGTCAGATATTGTACACAGTCATGCTGAATATATAGAGAAAAAGATAAGAGTTTTGCACGGCAATACAATGTCATGCAGACATCGCTCCATTGTGGTTTCAATGGCAAACCCTCCCCACCCCTCTCAAGATTGTAATCCAGAGGAAGATATCTGTTGTAAGCTAGGAAAAGGCCTGCTAGTGGCGCACCTGTTTTGGCCATTAATGTCACACTACAGGTGCGCCACTAGCACCACGCCACTAGTAATTAATACTCATGGTGCAACCCTGGTGTGCCATTAGTATACCAGATACTAATGGCGCACCAAGAAGTGCGCCATTAGTATATCACACGGTGCGCCATTAGTATGCCTCCTACGGGGCCATATTTACCTTGTGCTCTGGCTTACTAATGGCGCACTTGTAGATGATGCGCCACTAGTGTGCTTATTGCAGTGCGCCACTAAAGTGCAGAGTGGTGCGCCACTAGTATGAATATTAGGGATTTTTTTCTTTTCTAATATTTGCACAGGTTACAAAACATATTACTGCACAGAATATAGACAACAGAACATATAAACAGGAGATTTATCGAATACAATAGAAGATTAGTCTCTGAATACAATTCATCATTAGTCACCGAATTTAAAATACCGAACAAAGTTAGAACATTACACGTCTCGAGACCGCGAGTAGCGAGTTTGTCTTCACATTACAAGTCGATATCGATCATCTAAACTACCATCACATAGAAGAGAGCTGCGGTCATCACGATGAGCATCATCGCGATGAAACTGGTCTTCATCCGGTTCCTCCAATGCTCCCTTCTCTCTCCGCTAGATAGCGCGCGTATCTAACTTCCACCTCCTCCCTAGTGGTGTACCCTTTGTAACTGTTACCGCTGAAACGGTGAACCTGTCTCCGACACTCCTCCCAGTCGTCGTAGGCTCCGGGAACCTTACCCTTGTACACGACATACGACGGCATCTCTATGCACTAGCCAAAACAAAAGGTTAGTAGCAATTCACAGACGATACATAAGCAATATATAAGTATGCAACAAAAGGATCGGAAGAGAAAAGCAACACATTAATAGCACGATTCATGGTCCTACTAATAAATAGCATCAATTACATATAAGTTGTACGACTATCCAAACCAAAGAGAGATACAAGTTCATTAAAGTTTAATATTACAGCATCAGCCAATCGACATTTCAGAACTACATAGCATCACTACTTTCGACTCGTCTCAGGGGCCGGAGCGTGGATGAAGCCGCCGTCTTTCGTGATGGTCATGAAATCGCGGGTGTTGTCAGCCTGCATTTGTAGCGTTGTTTCTATCTCACTGTTGGACGGTTGATATCTGAGGTAGAACTGCCCCGAGGTACGAAGGACATCTTGATGGATGATTTCCTCAAAATCCGACTGGATGCAATAGAATTCTTGTCTGATGTTCGCGTCCTGGATTGCCAACAAGCGTGTGGCCCAATCTTTGAGATTATTTGGTAGCAGAAGGTGATTATGTTCCCGTACGATCGCCAGCATGTGATGGAGGGCATAGTAGGCATCCTTCTGACTGCCAGGCGGCTGCTTGACGCAGGGGAACGTCATATTGTGGGTGAACACTTGCTTGTCATACCTACGAATTGTCCTGCTGAAGGTGCCTCTAGATCTGACGTAGCCAGGTAGAACATCATCAAGAACTTTCTTGATATTTGTGTAGTGTTTCTTCGACTGATGGTCCGAGTCGAAATACGTGGCCATGGAATATTTCGGGCTTAAGAGGATGAGTGTGCAATGTGTGTCGCTGCACAAAACATGGAATGTTAGACAAAAAAAAAGAACGATCGAAATCTAAGAAATCATATGTTACGGGGCGGTGAGGGGATGACTTACTCAGGAAAGTAAGGCACGAGGAAGTTATTCTTATCTGGGTTTGCCAGAATGACGCCTTCGAGGTGTGAACTCGCGACTTGCCGGTCCCCAGCGCTGCCCAAGATCTTGGCCCGCATGTAGAAGGGGTCGACTATCACGATGTTTGGGGTCTTGTCTCTAATGATCCGCATCTCCATACTCAGCGAAAATAGCCGAACGAAGGTGTAGTGCAGCGGATGAAGGTTAAACATAGCGAAGATGTCATCAAACCGCAGGACGATCGTACCCCCAATGGCGCTATCCACAAAGCCCTTGCCCTCTAGCACCTTGGCCATGAAAACCGGGTATGCCACATCATTCTCGGAGAGATGCCACTTCTCCAAAGAAAGAACACTGTCATGCATACTCCGCATAGCACCGGTTGCAGCATTGAGCAGATTAGTAAGTAGCATCGGCCTAACCGCCACATGCACCCTCCTCGAGATATCCTTAGGTGAAGGTGGCCCGTCCTGAGCACGGATCATACTTGGTGCCGGCTGGCTTGCACCACCCTTGTTATTCTTTCTTTTCTGTCCCTTCTTCTTGTGCTATAATGGGGCCGCCTTCTTGAGTGTGTTGGGGCTGATAATATTTCGCACCTCGGCTATCTCCGGCTCGGTGAAGGCGGCAGCTGGAGGTGTCTCCTGAGAACTGAACGCCAGACGGCGCCTGTTGCAATTGGGTTTCTCCGCGGTACCAGCTAGATCGCGATCGTCTTTTGCAGGGTTGGGTTCTTGAGAAGGAGGCCCCAAGAATTCGTCACCATACCCATGTTCAGCAAAGTACTTATCGACGTTGATAAATGTACCATCGTCGTCGTCGTCCGGATCATGTGCCATATGCATGTACGGATCCTGTGCCATATGCATGTCCGGCATGTCCGGTAGCGTTGCGGTGGTCTTGCCATGGTTTGGCGCCGGCACGACTGGCGGTGTGGTATGTGGGGTGGTGTCCCCCACCCCCAAACGAATCTGGCTCTTCGGCCAAAGGAGGGGCCAGCTTACGCAGGCGCTGAGGGTCATCACATCATCTTCGTAGCCCCAGCGGGTCAAAACGGAGGTAACAAGTCGTCGCAGCCTGGTAGCACCCGAACCAGTTCAACCCTATACACGGTGGGTGGCATCGGATTACCGTGGAACACGGGGTTGCCTAGTTGAACGATTCTGCCCTTGGCGACATCGATCAACTCGCCGCCCACGAAGTGCAGGAGAGTGCATGGAACGTCGGCGTCGGCGCCATGCGAAAACATGTAGGGCGTCAGGGATGCCCAGTCAAAGGCAAGGAGATGAAGTCATTGACCGAGAGGCTTAGTTACCGTGATGGCGTCGAGGTCGGCTAATGTCGAGGCACCGCCAACAGCGGGCGTGCAAGTGACGGAGGGGCCGCTTGCTGCCGAGGTGCCGGTCGACGTATTCGCACACTCGGGTGCATTAAGCTCCAATGCCCGCGCCGGCGCCGGAGACACCAATACCGCCTCCCCCAGAGACACCAATGATGCTGCCTGCGTGTTGTGCGAATTGCTGGCTGTGAAGCTGGGAACTAGGGGTGGCCCCTGTTGGCCGCCCGCAATCCACTCCTGCAGCCCCTCAATCAAGGTAGGCCCAATGGCGGTAAGCATTGTTCCCAGTTGGTGTTGCACTTTGATACGTCCATTTTGCATCATGCTTTTATATCAATATTTATTGCATTATGGGCTATTATTACACATTATATCTCAATACTTATGGCTATTCTCTCTTATTTTACTAGGTTTACCATGAAGAGGGGGAATGCCGGCAGCTGGAATTCTAGCTGGAAAAGGAGCAAACATTGGAAACCTATTCTGCACTGCTCCAAAAATCCTGAAACTCCATGAAACTCATTTTTGGAATTAATAAGAATTATTGAGCGGAAGAAACACCTTAGGGGGGCCACACCATGGCTAGGAGGGTGGGGGCGCGCCCACCCCTACTGGGCGTGCCCCCTGTCTCCTGGGCCCCCAGGTGGCCCCCCGGTGTCCATCTTCTGCTATATGAAGGCTTTTACCCTGGAAAAAACCGTGGGCAAGCTTACGGGACAAACTCCGCCGCCACGAGGCGGAACCTTGGCGGAACCAATCTAGGGCTCCGGCGGAGCTGTTCTGCCGGGGACAGTTCCCTCCGGGAGGGGGAAATCATCACCATCGTCATCACCAACGATCCTCTCATCGGGAGGGGTCAATCTCCATCAACATCTTCACCAGCACCATCTCCTCTCAAAACCCTAGTTCATCTCTTGTATCCAATCTTGTATCCAAACCACAAATTCACTACTAGGAAAAGGCCTACTAATGGCGCACCTGTTTTGGCTACTAATGGCGCACTACAGGTGCGCCATTAGTACCACGCCACTAGTATATTTTAGTAATGGCGCACCACAGGTGCGCCATTAGTATCCCACAGGTGCACCATTAGTATCCGGTATACTAATGGCGCACCACATGGAAGTGCGCCATTAGTAACAATTTTTTAAATTTTTTTCGTTTTTTCTTAATCTCAGGTCACTATTTCACATATGAGATATCCAACACATATATATACAACAAGCATCCATATAACAATCGTATCCGACACACAAGTTTCATCATATATACATACATAGCCAACACATAGTTCCATCGTTACATATTACAAAAGTTTCACATTGTTCATCCAACACCGTTATCCATCAATTCACAAAAGTTTCACATTGATACAGAATAAAAACACAAATGGAAAAGAAGCACTCCATCCATGCAAGCTTCCATGAATTAAATCAAATCTGCAAAATGATAAACAAGAAGTTAGAAGAAGAAGAAGAAGAAGAAGACTAGAAGAATACTAGAAGAAGAAGAACACTAGAAGAATACTAGAAGAAGAATAAGAAGAACAATAAGAAGAATAAGAAGAAGACTATAAGCTTATTATGTAAACTTGATCATTTTGTGCTAACATAAGTAATTTTGGAGCTAACCTATAGGAAACTAAGCATATAAGCTCTCTAAGTTAGCATATTAGAGCCAACTTAGGTAAAATGAAGCTAACCTATGTCATTTTGGAAAAGAAGAAGAATAAGAAGAATAAATAGAAGACTATAAGCTTATTATGTAAACTTGATCATTTTGTGCTAACATAAGTAATTTTGGAGCTAACCCATAGGAAACTAAGCATATTAGAGCCAACTTAGGTAAAATGAAGCTAACCTATGTCATTTTGGAAAAGAAGAAGAATAAGAAGAAGACTATAAGCTTATTATGTAAACTTGATCATTTAGTGCTAACATAAGTTATTTTGGAGCTAACATATAGGAAACTAAGCATATAAGCTCTAAGTTAGCATATTAGAGCCAATTAGGTAAAATGAAGCTAACTTATAGGAAACTAAGCATATTAGAGATAACATAGGTAACTAAGTATATATATATATATATATCATTTTGGAGATCTGACATACCTGATATAGTTCAGTTCTCATTATTCTTCTCCTTCTCCTTCCTCAGCCTGATGCACCAAGAGCGACGAGGCGGTGGAGGCAGTGGGATGTAGTCTTCTACCACAATTGGCGTGGTCATGTCGCCCAGCTGTGGGATCGCCGGCGCCACCACCGGTGCATGGTCATTGCCACCACCACCATCGCGAGGCCACTTTCAGGCAGGACGGGCACGACCATCTCTAGGTCATCCTCAGCCACCTCCATCTCTTGCCCATGGTCAGCCACCACCATCTCTTGCCCATGGTCAGCCACCACCATCTCTTGCCCTTGGTCAGCCACCACCAGCGCTAGGTCATCCTTAGCCTGATGCCCATCGTCATCCTGCAGCTCCTCATCCCCACTCTGCTCCTCTTCTCCCGCACTCCAGTCCGGATCATCCTTCTTGTTGTCTTTGCTGCTGCCAGAATCGCTGCTGCTTTTGCTAAAGCCAGAATCGCTGTTGCTTTTGCTACAGCCATAGTCGCTGCTGCTTTGGATGTAGCCAGTGTCGCTGCTGCTGCTCCCATTGCCTGTCCAAATGCAACAATGACCGTTAACAATCGATGTGAGACAAAGCCAAATGTAGAGGAATAAGAAGAGGCAGAACATACTGGCATCATCATCGTTAGCGTAGTGCATGCGACACATAGTTGCGTTGAACACCTTCACGATGAGCATGGTGGCGTCGTCATCGTACCTGAAGAGAAGAAAGTACCCCAGCCGCAGGTCGTAGGCACGGTAGAACTTCTCCCACCCATGATACAAGTACATGTGGCCCTCCTTGATCACCAACTCCACATCCCACAGCTTGCATAACCCACTGCCCTCCTGTCGCAGCTTCACATTATTTGGCGGATCTTCACCCAACATGTTCATAAAACTGTCAGGCAGTGTCTGCAGTTTGGGACAATGAGTGATGTAGCAAACAACATATATCATAATGAGATGGGTGAAGGGGAGATCTCTTGTTTTATATACCTGCGTCATGAATGATACTGACACTACAGGAAACAGCTAGTTTGCCGTCAGTGAGCATCTTTGCCGTCAGCTTTTCATCGGGGTAGACGGCAAAGAGCACTTTTGCCGTCAGCTGCTGTCGCCAAAGAATGACTGACGGCAAAGAAAACTTTGCCGTCTGCTATTTTTATTACAAACGGCAAAGAAAAGTTTGCCGTCTATGATTTATATTACAAACGGCAAAGAAAACTTTGCCGTATGCGGTTTTTACTACAGACGACAAAGAGTGCTCTTTGCCGTCTGTAGTAAAAACCGCATACGGCAAATAACTTTGCCGTATGTAATATAAACGGCACACGGCAAAAAAGAAACACAGCTCGCGGATCGACCTCACGGATCGATGAGGTGGCACGATCCACACCCCACGTTATATCTCTCTCCCACGCCCCCAACATGTTCTCTCTCTCCCCCACGTTCTCTCACCCCTCAGCCGACCCCACCATGTTCTCTCTCCCTTATCCCCCACGTTCTCTGTCTCGTACGCATCTCTCTCTCTCTCTCTCTCGTAACTCCCCAGCAGCTCCGTCCCGGTCGCCGCCGGCCACCCTGGCACCGAGCCACGCTCCCCTCCAACTGCCCCGTCCTCTCTCCTCCCTCGAACCGGCCCCGTCCCCCATCGCCGTCAAGCCGGCCCCGTCCCTCGTCTCCATGGAAATCGGCGCCGTCCTCCTACCTCGGGGCGCCGCCCGTTCCCCAGCGCCCCACCCCGCCGCCCGCTCCCCAGCACAGGCCGGCAAGCAGCGCGGCCCCATCCCTTCAGCGCCTCCTCACTCCAGGAAGCGCGGCCTCCTCCCTCTGGCGCCTCCTCTCTCAGGCGAGCAGCATGGCTGTCTTACTCCGGCGAGCAGCGCGAGTGGCGTGGGTTCCTACCTCCATCGCCTCCTCACATGGACGAGCAGCGCGGGCGGCGCGACCTCCTCACTCCGGCGAGCAGCGCGGGCCGAGCGGCGCGGGCTCCTCCCTCCGGGGCCTCCTCACTCCGGCAAGCAGCGCGACCTCCTCCTTCCGGCGCCTCCTCACTCCGGCGTGGCCTCCCTCCGGCAGCAGCGCTTTTCTCCGGTGAGGTCGGGCGTGGCCAACATCTCTTCTCCGGTGAGGTCGGCATGGCCAGCAGCTTGGCTGGCGTGCGGGTGGCAACAATCTATGCTCCGGTGAGCTTTGGACGAGATGATGTGGACGTGCAATGACGAAACTGTTGATCCAATATTTTTAATAAAAAAGAACGCTTTGCCGTCTGTGATGTTTCTGCCTAACGCCAAAGAAGTAGTCTGGCTCACGGCAAAACACTAACACCGTCCGTCGGGGTCGTTAGTCTATTAGGTTGCTTTTCTTTGCCGTCTGGACGGTCTAGTTGACAGCAAATGGTATAGACTGACGGCAAAATCTTTGCCGTCATCTAGAAAAAATAGCAGTCGGCAAAGTATTCTTTGCCGATTAATCTTTACCGTCTGACTTTGCCGTCTACTTCCTGACGGCAAACTCTTTGCCGTCTGGATTTATGTCTTTGCCGTCTGTAATCCACAGACGGCAAATTACTTATTTCCTGTAGTGTGAAGTCCCATGTATGATACTGAAGAACTCGGAAGCATCCAACTCGTACTGCGGTGTGCCAGAGCGGCGATGGCTGCTTCCCCTCATCTCTGATAAGCAGCAGAAGAGACCAATTAGTACCCTTACAACAGATCATAAAACATGCATGAAAATAACCACTCTATATCAAGTTTATCCAAGCAAAATCTCTCATTGTGAAAGCAGTGGGCAAAGTAATGGAGAGTAAGCTGGACAACAAGCACAACAAATAAAAAGAAACAGGAATGATAACAGGCTGTACTGAAAGTCCAATTGTACTGGACTATAAATTAGGGTAACAATGACATAGATGATGGGAGCACCTAGTACACATTAGCAAAACAAAAAGGTACCACACTTAAAAGGAAAGACCTATAAAAACACCTCATATTAATAAGGTTGCTTGAACAAGTGTTATCTATCAATACATTTGGCGATTAGCACTAACAATTCAGAAGACCAAATGCTAACAAGTTAATCAACTAACTTGTTCAGTTATAGAGTAAGCTCATCTGCAGCCCCATCATGATAACCAGAAAGAGGAATGTCCACAGACAAACCTTTGGTTAAACAAGGTATGTATGGTCTCAGTTCATCTCTCAATTCACCAACATGACTGATAGGCATGTTAATACATCTACCATATAAACCTTTGGTTCAGAAAAAGTATGCAAACAACATTGCAACCGATGATATCACAATCATAGTGCCATTCTAAACCAATATCACATTTGATTCAAGGACAAGAATCTCACAAGTACAACAGTTGTCAGCAAGGAGTTTGACCACAACGAGTTGTCAGCAAGAATGATCCAATAAAACATTTTTTAGATGACCCATAAGACAAACTGAAAATAGTTGGTTGCTGAACTAATCTGACCACTATAACCTGTTCATCATTCAGCCATAGTTGTTTGACTTTACTGAATTACCAACACATGGCACACAACACACTTTATATTTTGTCAGGTCACACAACACATGCCCGAGGAGGAAGATTGAATTTTCTACAGAAGCATCATCAGGTACACTTCAACATGTGCTAGCAGCAACAAATGGTCAATATTCATTCTTATTTATGGTCAATATTTATAACCTATCAACAAATGGCAAGAATATTGAGTAATCTACGGTAGTTTGATCTACTGCAGATAATCTATTGCAATTTGATCTATTACATAAACATGGTTGATCTTCATTTTGCATAAACCTGGTTGAGTATTAGAGAGCAATTGACAGCAAATTGACCTGGTTGGAATTCATACAGCAACAGTAACAGTTAACTGAACTTCTTTTGCATGCATTTATCACTCCAGAAAACTTTCAGTAACAAGTGAGAAGCATCTGCATTTTCTTAGTGAACTTTTGAGTGCATTTATCACTTGTTGGAGTATGCTACAGCTTCTACAAATCACAAACTCCTTTAGTTTACATCTCAGTTTTAGCAAACACTACAGTTTCAGTGACATGGCACCTACTATTTTCATCCAACTACTTTTACTCTTCTGCAGTATAAGACTACAATAGTTTCAGACAACTACCAAATCCTAAATGAACTACTTTTAATCTTCTATAATATCCTTTTCCAAGCATGATTAGACTAGCACTCAACTAAAGTAAAATTCTAAATATTTTCATGCAATAAAATAGTATCTACACTAACATCTTCACATTGTGCGTAACACATTCAAGACCAGGGTACATTCTCATCAAAGAAGAACAGCGGGGAGTGGATGAACAACCTAAATATCTACACTAGAAGGGAGCAGATGAACCCTAACTTTTGGAGCATGTGATTTCTGTCTTGAAATTCCTTTTGGAGCATCGGTTGGAAGTAATGGGGAAGGATGGAGAGAGGGAGGAAGGAGGAAGGAGGAGAGGTACCTGGTCGTCGGAGGGGTCGGGGTCGGGGTCAGCGAAGAGGTCGGGGTCGGGGTCCGACCTCGTCCGGGACGGTCCTCGCTCGCCGCGGTCGAAGGAGTGCAGGGGCCGGTGGCGGAGGACGGCAGGGGCAGGCGGGGTGGGCGCGTCGGGGCCGCACTCGCCGGCTGCTGCAGGGGCCGGAGGAGGCCCTCGCTCGTCGGAGGGAGGAGGAGAGGAGAGGAGCGGGCAGCGCGTGCTCGGCCGATCCCGTTTGGGCGATGGGGCGCCGGGGCGGTGGCGGGTGGTGGGGCGACGGGGCGAGGGGCGGTGGGGCCAGGGTGCGGTGGCTGGTGGCGGCGGCGGCGGCGGGTGGTGGGGCAAGGGGGCGGCGAGGGGAGGGGCGACGGGGCGAGGGGAGGTGGGGCGATGGGGCGAGGGGAGGTGGGGCAAGGGGGCGGCGAGGGGAGGGGGGGCGACGGGGCGAGGGGAGGTGGGGCTCGGCGTTACTAAATTTTTTTTTTATTTTTTTTAAAACTACTAATGGCGCACGGCGGGTTTGGTGCGCCATTACTATGTCAACTAGTAATGGCGCACTATACAACGGTGCGCCGTTAGTAACAATTTTTTTTTTCAAAACTACTAATGGCGCACCGGGCACCAGGTGCGCCATTAGTAATATATTACTAATGGCGCACCGACACATGGTGCACCATTAGTATATAGTAATGGCGCACCACATGTCTGGTGCGCCATTAGTGCCCATATCATCTATAGCCCTTTTCCTAGTAATGATTGGTACATGTGGGTTGCAAGTAGTGTTGATTACTCCTTGTAGTTGATGCTAATTGGTTTACTTGGTGGGAAATCATATGTTCAGATCCTTAATGCATATTATTACTCCTTTGATTATGAACATGAATACGCTTTGTGAGTAGTTACATTTGTTCCTGAGGACATGGGTGAAGTCTTGCTATTAGTAGTCATGTGAATTTGGTATTCGTTCGATATTTTGATGATATGTATGTTGTCTTTTCCTCTAGTGGTGTTATGTGAACATCGACTACATAACACTTCACCATTATTTGGGCCTAGACGAAGGCATTGAGAAGTAATAAGTAGATGATGGGTTGCTAGAGTGACAGAAGCTTAGACCCTAGTTTATGTGTTGCTTCGTTAGGGGCTGATTTGGATCCATATGTTTAATGTAGTGGTTAGGTTTACCTTAATACTTCTTTTGTAGTTGCCGATAATTGCAATAGGGGTTAATCATAACTGGGATGCTTGTCCAAGTAAGGGCAGTACCCAAGCACCGGTCCACCCACATATCAAATTATCAAAGTACCGAACGCGAATCATATGAGCGTGATGAAAACTAGCTTGACGATAATTCCCATGTGTCCTCGGGAGCTCCTTTCTCATTATAAGAAATTGTCCAGGCTTATCCTTTGCTACAAAAATGATTGGGCCTCCTGGCTGCAGTTTATTTACTTCCATTGCTTGTTACTCCTTACAATTTATCTTATCACAAAACTATCTATTATCTACAATTTCAGTGCTTGCAGAGAAAACCTTACTGAAAACTGCTTATCATTTCCTTCTGCTCCTTGTTGGGTTTGACACTCTTACTTATCGAAAGTACTACGATAGATCTCCTACACTTGTGGGTCATCAAGAATCTTTTCTGGCACCGTTGTCGGGGAGTGTAACACTTTTGGTGAGTGGAACTTGGTAAGGAAACATTTATATAGTGTGCTGAAATTTTCTGTTACTTGTCAGTATGGAGACTAATCCTTTGAGGGGCCTGTTCGGGGTATCTTCACCCCGACCAGAAGAGCAAAGAGTTTCTCCTCAACCTACTGAACTTTTTGAAAATATTTACTTTGAGATTCCTTTGGGTATGATAGAGAAACTGCTAGCTAATCCATTTGCAGGAGATGGAACATTGCATCCCGACTTACACCTTGTCTTTGTGGATGAAGTTTGTGGATTATTTAAGCTTGCAGATATTCCCGATGATGTTGTCAAAAGGAAGGTCTTCCCTTTATCTTTGAAGGGAGATGCATTGACATGGTATAGGCTATGTGATTATACGAGATCTATCCTATGCATCTTGTTCATCGTGATCGTAATTACATATATAATTTCTGGCCTCGCGAAGGAGAAAGAACCGCTCAAGCTTGGGGGAGCCTTAAGTCAATGTTATATTCATGCCCCAATCATGAGCTCTCTAGAGAAATGATTATTCAAAAATTTTATGCTCGGCTTTCTCTCAATGATCGCAACCTGCTCGATACTTCCTGTGTTGGTTCTTATATGATGAAGACTATTGATTTCAAATGGGACTTATTGGAAAGAATTAAGTGCAACTCTGAAGATTGGGGTTCCGACGATGGTAAGGAGTCAGGTATGACACCTAAGTTTGATTGTGTTAAATCTTTTATGGATACCAATGCTATTCGTGGATTTAGCACTAAGTATGGACTTGACTCTGAAATAGTAGCTTCTTTTTGTGAATCTTTTGCTACCCACGTTGATCTCCCTAAGGAGAAATGGTTTAAATATAATCCTCCCGTTGAAGTAAAAGTAGTTTCACCTATTACAGTTGAAGAAAAGACTGTCATTTATAGTAATCCTATTGTTCCTTCTACTTATGTTGAGAAACCTCCTTTTCCTGTTAGGATAAAGGATCATGCTAACACTTCGACTGTTGTTCGTACGAGTAATACTAGGACTTATACACCTCCTGAGAAAATCAAAGTTGAACCTAGTATTTCTATGGTTAAAGATCTCTTGGATGATGATTTAGATGGGCAAGTTATTTATTTCTATGGTGAGACTGCTAATATTGCTAGACCAGATACTAAGATACATAGGCCTGTGGTAGGCATGCTTGTTATTTCTGTTAAAATAGGAGATCATTGTTATCATGGCTTATGTGATATGGGTGATAGTGCTAGTGCGATACCCTATGACTTATATAAAGAAATTATGCACGACATTGCACCCGTTGAATTGGAAGACATTGATGTTACTATTAAGCTTGCTAATAGGGACACCATTAAACCAGTTGGGATAGTTAGAGATGTTGAAGTCTTGTGTGGGAAGGTTAAATATCCTTCTGATTTTCTTGTTCTTGGTTCCCCACAAGATGACTTTTGTCCCATTATTTTTGGTAGACCCTTCTTAAACACTATTAATGGTAAGATTGATTTGTGAAAAGGATACTGTTACAATTGGCTTAAAGGGTATGTCTCATGAGTTTAATTTTGCTAAGTTTCATAGACCACCTCGTGATAGAGAATCATCTAGTAAGGATGAGATTATTGGTCTTGCTTCCATTTCCGTACCTCCTACTGATACATTAGAACAATATTTGCTAGACCACGAAAATCATATGTTTATGAAGGAAAGAAGGGAAATAGATGAAGTGTTCTGTAAACAGGAACTCATGCTGAAACACAACCTTCCCGTTGAAATTCTTGGGGATCCCCCTCCACCCAAGGGTGATCCCGTGTTTGAACTCAAACCATTACCTGATAATCTTAAGTATGCTTATCTTGATGAAAAGAAAATATATCCTGTTATTATTAGTTCTAACCATTCAGAGCAAGAAGAAGAAAGATTATTGAAAACTCTAAAGAAGCACCGCGCTGCTATTAGATATACTCTGGATTAATTTGGAGGCCGATGCTAAAACAGTTAGAGATCCTCAACGACGACTCAATCCCAAGATGAAAGAAGTGGTATGAAAGGAGATACTAAAGCTCCTTGAGGCAGGTATAATTTATCATGTTGCTGATTGTGAATGGGTAAGCCATGTCCATTGTGTTCCTAAAAAGGGAGGTATTACCGTTGTTCCTAGTGATAAAGATGAATTGATCCCGCAAAGAATTATTACAGGTTATAGGATGGTAATTGATTTCCGTAAATTAAATAAAGCTACTAAGAAAGATCATTACCCTTTACCTTTTATTGATCAAATGCTAGAAAGACTTTCCAAACACACTCATTTCTGCTTTCTAGATGGTTATTATGGTTTCTCTCAAATACCTGTCTCAGCTAAGGATCAATCGAAAACTACCTTTCGATACTTTTGCTTATAGACATCTGCCTTTTGGTTTATGTAATGCACCTGCTACCTTTCAAAGATGCATGATGGCTATATTCTCTAACTTATGTGAAAAGATTTGTGAGGTATTCATGGATGATTTCTCCGTTTATGGATCCTCTTTTGATGATTGCTTCAGCAACCTTGATCGATTTTTCAGAGATGCGAGGACACTAGTCTCGTCTTGAATTGGGAAAAGTGTCACTTTATGGTTAATGAAGGCATTTTTTTGGGGCATAAGATTTCCGAGAGAGGTATTGAAGTTGATAAAGCTAAAGTTGATGCTATTGAAAAGATGCCATGTCCCAAGTACATAAAAGGTATAAGAAGTTTCCTTGGTCATGCCGGTTTTTATAGGAGGTTCATTAAGGACTTCTCTAAAATCTCTAGGCCTCTAACTAATTTATTGCAAACAGATATTCACTACTAGGGAAAAGCCTAGCAGCAGCGCGGGTTTTGGGCCTATTAGTAGCGCGGGTACCCGCGCTACTAATAAGGCGCTACAGCTAACGTATAGCAGTAGCACGGGTGCGACCCGCGCTACTACTACGTCCTTTAGCAGTAGCGCGGGTGCAAACCCGCGCTACTACTAATCTCTAATCTTTGATTTTTTTTTTGAAATTTTTCGATTTTTTTTTTCATTTTTTTCACTAATTTTCAAATTTCTGAATTATTTTAACCTCAAATCTCTAATCACCCCTCAGCGCTGCTCAATTTAATCTCTAATTATTCCAAATCATCTAACTTCCCGGACGGTCACCCATCCTCTCACTACTCCAGCCTGAGCACGCTTAACTTCCGGGTTCTATTCTCCCTCGTTTCCAAGTCTGCACTTGTTGTTTTCTTGACAATAGTAAGATGTCAATCCTATTAACCTCAGGAATTTAGCTTGAGCATGAAGTCACACATTTCACTGTTTTAGTTTGAAACTATTGTTCTAAAAATTTAGTAACACTAATATTTCTAGAATAATTAGTTTGACCACAGTTTGACCATAGTTTGACCAGATTTGACCACAGTTTGACTATAGTTTGACCAGATTTGACCAAAATTCAAAAAAACTAAAATAATTATTTAGTAACACTAATATTCTTGAATAATTAGTTTGACCAGATTTAACAAAAATTAAAAGCCCCCTAACTTTTGTTCTGTTAGGTTTTTGAGGATTTTAAAAATGTTTAACGGGGTTCCCCCGATTAAATTCGGATGTAACTTTTCGAGTAGATGATTTTTCATATAAAAAACTTTTTCATCCGAGTTAGTATGCAAAAGTTATGCCCATTTTACTAAATTTTAAAGAGATTTTGCAAATAAAGTCGAAATTCATATTTGTAAATTTTCCCAACAACTAGACCACATATCACATGGGAAACTTATTTTCTTTTATTTTTTTGACACTTTCATCATTTTCTTTTATTTTTTTTAAACTGAAAAGGCGATCCACGAGGGGGGGGGGGGGGTAGAGTTTGAAAATGGGACCTTTAGTAGTAGTGCGGTTTTTTACCCCCTCGCTACTACTATGGCACCACTTAGTAGTAGCGAGGGCTAAAAACCAACGCTACTGCTATCAAACTTAGGAGTAGCGAGGTTTTAAAAACCCGCGCTACTACTATGGCATGTCCCGGGAGGCACGGTAGAGACCGCTTAGTAGTAGCGAGGTTTAAAACCCGCGCTACTGCTATCAAATTAGTAGTAGCGAGGTTTAAAAACCTGCGCTACTACTAAGTAGCAGTAGCGAGTGTTTTTAACCCTCGCTACTAGTAAGATTCTGTGTATAGGCTTTTCCCTAGTAGTGCTCCTTTTGTATTTGATGATGATTGTGTAGAAGCATTTGAAATACTTAAGAAAGCCTTGATAACTGCACCTATTGTTCAGCCACCTGATTGGAATTTACCTTTTGAAATTATGTGTGATGCTAGTAATTATGCTGTAGGTGCTGTTCTAGGGCAAAGTTGATAAGAAATTGAATGTTATCCAGTATGCTAGTAAGACTCTTGATACTGCCCAGAGAAATTATGCTACTACCGAAAAAGAATTCTTAGCAGTTGTGTTTGTTTGTGATAAGTTTAGACCTTATATTGTTGATTCCAAAGATACTATTCACACTGATCATGCTGCTATTAAATATTTTATGGAAAAGAAAGATGCTAAGCCTAGACTCATTAGATGGGTTCTCTTGCTCCAAGAATTTGAGTTGCATATTATTGATCGAAAGGGAGCTGAGAACCCCGTTGCAGACAACTTGTCTAGGTTAGAGAACGTTCTTGATGACCCACTGCCTATTGATGATAGCTTTCCTGATGAACAATTAGCGGTCGTTAATGCTTCTCGTAATGCTCCTTGGTATGTTGATTATGCTAATTACATTGTTGCTAAATTTATATCTCCTAGTTTCACATACCAGCAAAAGAAAAAGTTCCTTTATGATTTAAGACATTACTTCTGGGATGACCCACACCTTTATAAACAAGGAGTAGATGGTGTTATTAGATGTTGTGTACCTGAGCATGAACAGGAACAGATCCTACGCAAGTGTCACTCTGAATCATATGGAGGACACCATGCTAGAGATAGAACTGCACACAAGGTACTGCAGTCTGGTTTTTATTGGCCTACTCTCTTCAAAGATGCTCGTAAGTTTGTATTATCTTGTGATGAATGTCAAATAATTGGTAATACTAGCAAAAGGGCCCGTGCATTGCAACGGGAGAAAAATGCCCGAGAATCAGTCTCTCTTTTCTTAGTGAAAAATTCTTTCATGGTCAATGCTAATGTGTGTTTCCAGGCAGGTTCATGATGTTCAGATCATAGGATGTTACATAACGTATAACACAGAGGTCATTGCTAGCAATTTTAATTACAAAAAATAACTTCTTTTAGGATTTGTATTGTGTTTTCTGGGATTAGAAGTATACGAAAATAACTATATTAGCATACATATGTATTGGCTGAGCAAGTAACAAAAAAATAAGGGAAAGAGTTTAGTCCACATATGTATGTTTATGCACAAAAACTAGGAAAGTTGTTGTCATAACGTAGGCATAACAACAGGAGTTCTGTACCAACATGGGTGTGTACTAACATTCAGAATGCATGAAAAAAATGAATAGTTACAACAGTTAGGCCACAAAATTCACTCAAACTGAATAAAGCTACTTTTGAGAGCAAATAAAGTACTTCCGAGCTCCTCAATTGACCTCTCCAATAGCTTGACTTCTTCATCCTTCTCCTTTCATCAAAGAGGAGCCCTTGATTGGGTCGTATCTGCTTGAGAAGTACGTATATGCAAAGAAGGACAATCTGACCAACGTAGTCATGGGCCATTCCAATGTACAAAGCAGAACACACAACTCTGTCTTCAATCTTACAATGTCGTGAACCTCGACCGACGGACATTGGTGATGCCATCGGTGGCGGTGACGATGTGGTGTACCGTTAACTGGTGAACGCCGCGCCAACCAGTGTCTCCAGAACACCTTCAACACTGCAGGACGACGGACAAAATGACCGTGGCGAAAGCCACGAACACATAACCCAACAGGCACTCACCATAGACAAACTTCTTGACATGCTTGGTGCTGCAGCTGCTGCCTTGAGCTCTATAATGGTAGTGCATAAATGTAGAGACACAAATGTTAGGCATAAATTGGTTGGTCTTTCATCTATCAACAACTGATAAAATCTGGCCACTTGGAAGTTGTAAACATACAGGCAGAGGCGCATAAGGTGGACTTCCGAGTTTCTTTTTTGCTTCTTCTTTGTAAGGCTAAACTCCATTTTCTCGAGGAGCAAAGGATGTACAGGTTTTTAGCCACAATTGATAATCCTTTAAACATGTTTTGTTTTATAGAACAGAAAAATGACCAAGATATCCTGGGAACTTGATGGTGTGTTTTGTTACTATAGAATAGTAGTACGAAAAAACAAGGATCAAGATGTTTTCATGAAGAAGTCATACTTGCTATTGCTGCACATAGGGCTCAAGTGGAGAATTGCCATTGGCAACAAATCACACTGACATTATATTCTTCCCCGAGTTTTTGTTTTGATACTGCAATTCTTGCTCCTGCAACTCATTTGGCCAGCCATTAAATAAACAATAGTAACGGAGGGAGCATGCTATCTAGGGTCAGAATTAAATGGAGGTCCTCGTTCATCATTAGGGAAAGAAATAGTAACATAAGGAGTATGCTATTAAGGGTGACGATTAGATGAAGTTCCTGATTCATCATTACATTACTTTTGAGGTCAAATTCGAAATAACTCATCAAGTAATAATCTATTTTGTAAAAGTATATGGCTTTTGGATAAGGCAGGCACAACCACTGGCATCCCCATCATATATCTCTTAACCTAACTATAGAAAAATGTCTTTAAAAGTTTTGATACATCTTAAGTCCTAACTACAGTGGGTACATCACTATTTAGATGCTCTGAAGCAAAGAGGTGTTCACAAGGAGAATTCAAAACTAACACGTCTTCTTGAACTGAAGCACTATTTGTATATCAAAAATGTTCTGAAACCGCTGAACCTGAACTTATCTAACACGTATTAAACATTCAACTTTTCTACCATGCTTGACCTGGTATGCTTTAGGGAAACAAAATTAGAAGTTTAACCTTATGTAAAGATACGATTAAATGGCGATTCATTGATGGAGTAATCAGATAATGCGAAAATCAATTGTAATAATAAAAAAGAGTTGCAGTAATCACTAATAATATATCTTTTGTCAACTTTGGAGAAGACTTGCTACCTGCTGCTACAATCAATTGACTCATGCACAAACACCTCTAATGTATAAACGTACAAACATGACTCGCTACTACATATGAATTCTACTCACTTCTACGTATGAATGCTTGTGAATTCTTCAGGTTAGAACAAGAAACTGAAGGTTATACAAAATCATGAAAAATCTTTGTTCTTCATGCAGATGAAGGTACATGATTAATTGTTATCACAACACATCAAAGCTTACTTCCAACGATTTTAAATGCATGTCACTTTTACTTGCCATACATATGGAAAAGAAACTAAGGCAATGATGCTAGAAGACTTTTCTTTGCCGAACATATGGAAAAAAGAAAAACATAAGGTAATGACGATGGAAGCTATGGTTGCAGGCACACACTAAAAGATCCTGGTGAAGAATAAAGCCCAAAACTCATGCTCTTTTCAAATTTCAGTTTTAAGTAAATTATGAAACATAATAGAACTGCTACTTCAAGGCTGCTAATGTTCTGATCATAAATAGTTGAGTCTTGAGAACAACATGATTTATTAACCAAAAGTAGGAATTTTCAGGTCTGGAGGGCACAATACAGACATTATGTTGAACTTGGATCAGTAAAAAGAATTGGTAAACTGAAGCGCAATCAAATGAACACGTATGCACATCGGTAAACTGGAAATCAAATGAACACGCATACACATCGGTAAACTATGCATTGGTATGCACTGCAAGCGCAACACATTTGTGTCTGAAAATGAAACAACACACTTCAGAGAAGAGGATTCAGAATAGCACAGAACCACATGAGTGAGACGTTTACGAGCTCTGCTCAGCAACAATCAGACCCTCCTTGTCTGCCTCTTGCAAGATTAGCAATAATTCACAAGGTTATTCTAACTCGTCTCCAAATCAAAAAAATTTACAAATCTGCACAATCAAGCAAAAATTGGGTATATAGTGCGGATCTGGGAGCAAGCACCTGGTACTTGGGGACTTTCAGACGGGGGATCTGGTGGTGCCGCCAATTTCCAGCGATGTCAGCTGAGAGGAGGTGGGCCTGGAGCAGTAGCCAGCGATGGGATGATGGGGAGCACCTCGAGGGCATGGCCGACCAGTTCCATGGCTCCCTCAGTAGGGAGTTGGCCGGAAGAAGAGCGGTGGAGGCAGAGGAGGAGGGGATAGGAGTTAGGGGATGGTGTGGCGCCAACGTCGTGTGTCCCCGATGATGGAAAGCCGCAGGGGTGGGCCGGCGGACGGCGTAGAGGCGGTGGTGGCGCGCGGCGGCGTGGCGAGGGTCGGCTGCAGCGGCGCACGACGGCGTCCCGGGGGCCGGCGGCACGTGGCGGCGTGGCGCGGGTCAGTTGCGGCGGCGCACGACGGCGTGTAGGGGGCCGGTGGTGCGCAGCAACGTGGCAGGGGGCCGGCGGCACGTTGGAGGCCGAGACGGGGCGTGCGTTTTCTCCCTCGCCCGTACCGGTTCAGTCGTGCACTTCTTCTTTTTTTCACCCTAAAGGCCGAGCCGAGGCCCAAGCCCAACTCACGAAACGTTTTCTCTGTTTATTAGCATTAAAACTGTAGCGCGGGTTAATTACAGAAAAACACAGGGGTTTTTTCAAAAAATGAAGCGACGGTGAACCCGGAGACTCAATCCGGGCTTTATTATTAGGGAGAGATTAGTAGACGTCAAGAAATGCCTATGAATAATTCTCTTGTTATTGAACCGTTTGATGTTTGGGGCTTTGATTATATGGGACCCTTTCCTGCCTCTAATGGTTACACACATATTTTAGTTGCTGTTGATTACGTTACTAAGTGGGTAGAAGCTATTCCAACTAGTAGTGCTGATCATAACACTTCTATTAAAATGCTTAATGAAGTTATTTTTCTGAGGTTTGGAGTCCCTAGATATCATATGACTGATGGTGGTTCACATTTTTTTCATGATGCTTTCCGTAAGATGCTTGCTAAGTATGACGTTAATCATAGAATCGCATCTCCTTATCATCCATAGTCTAGTGGTCAAGTAGAGTTGAGCAATAGAGAGATCAAATTAATTTTGCAAAAGACTGTCAATAGATCTAGAAAGAATTGGTCCAAAAAACTTGATGATGCATTATGGGCCTATAGAACTACATACAAAAATCATATGGGTATGTCTCCATATAAGATGGTTTATGGAAAAGCGAGTCATTTACCTCTTGAACTTGGACATAAAGCATATTGGGCTGTTAAAGAGCTCAACTATGACTTCAAACTTGACGGTGAGAAGAGGTTATTTGATATTAGCTCACTTGATGAATGGAGAACCCAAGCCTATGAGAATGCCAAGCTATTCAAAGAAAAAGTCAAACGCTGGCATGACAAAAGGATACAAAAGCATGAGTTTAACGTAGGTGATTATGTGTTATTATTGAACTCTCGTTTAAGATTTTTGCAGGAAAACTTCTCTCTAAATGGGAAGGTCCACGTTATCGAGGAGGTCTATCATTCTGGTGCCATAAAAATCAACAACTTCGAAGGCACCAGTCCGAGGATGGTGAACGGTCAAAGAATTAAACATTATATTTCAGGTAATCCTATTAATGTTTAAACAAACATTATTGAAACCGTAACCCCGAAGGAATACATAAGGGACACTTTCGATAACGTTCCAGACTCCGAAAAGGAATAGGTATGTGGTACGGTAAGTAAACCGACTCCAAAACAACTCCAATGGCAATTTTTATCAGTTTTGGAATATTTAAGAATTTTAGGAAGAAAGAAGTAGTACGGGAAGGACACGAGGCCTCTAGAAGGGTGGAGGGCGCGCCCACCCTTACTGGGCACGCCCCCTATCTCGTGGACACCTCGTGTGCCTTCCGGACTCCGTGTTCTTGCACGTTACATATTTTGGTCGGTAAAAAATCATTATATAAACCCCCGAAGGTTTTGATCACCGTATCACGCAAATATCCTCTGTTTTTGTTTCAAGCTGTTTCTGTTTCAGATCTAGAGCATCATGGCGTCTCCAAGCGCTCCCAAGGACAAGTTTTTCGAGAGGGTTATCATCCCCTATCTCGCAGAGTTGCTGCAACACCCTCAAACCATTGAGATGCGTGAGGGGGTGCTGCACATCCGCGATGTGGAGGGACCAAGGCGTACCGGAAGCGTGGAGACAAAGCTCGAAGCCGTGGAGCAGCAAGTTTTCAAGTGCCAATTGATGGTGGAGCGTGGACTCAATGCCAACCAGATGATGATCAGGAGTTAACCAACAACCACAAGCTAGATGCCAAAGTCATTGGGGAGACCATCTTCAAGCTTCAAGCGAAAATCGAGCACCTCCAAGCCCAAATCTATGACCTGCAAAACCAGAACTGTGAGTATGAATATAGATTCAAGAGGATGAGTTTGGCTTCAGATTTGATGATCCCGGAGACTCGATCATCCTTCTATGATGGTGAGCCTATGCCTTGGAAGATGGACGACAAGCCTACATCATCAACAACTCTTACTTCACCACCTCCGAGGACATAATTTGGGTATGGGCACTCCCCTTGGCAACTTCCAAGCTTTGGGGAGGTGCCCCGGTATCGTATCACCATCACACTCCTATCTTTACTGTTTTATTTAGTTCGATTTTTTTAGTAGTATCTTGATCTAGTAGATTGAAGTTTTGATATCAAGTAGTTTTGAGTTTTTCTTTGTGATCTCTTTATGTAATCGAGTATGTGAGCTATCTATAATAAAGATTAGTGTTGAGTCAAGGGCTTTGCTATGTTGCTATGATCTTGAGAAAGTAGAAAGAATTAAAGAGTTCATATCGATCTTATGCTTAGTGATGACTTCACACATAGAAAGTATGAGGCATAAAAGTCGCTGAGAGTTGATAAACGTAGTTTTGGTCATTGTTGCAATTAATAGGAAGTAATAAGGAAAGAGAGGTTCACAAACAAATATATTATCTTGGACATTTTTTATGATTGGGAGCACTCATTAAGTATGACATGCTTAAAGAGTTGACATTGGACAAGGAAGACAACGTAATGGTTTATGTTTTCTCACATCTCAGTTAAAGTATATTGTCATTGACCTTCCAAACATGTTGAGCTTGCCTTTCCCCCTCATGCTAGCCAAATTCCTTGGACCAAGTAGAGATACTACTTGTGCTTCCAAATATCCTTAAAACCCAGTTTTGCCATGAGAGTCCACCATACCTACCTATGGATTGAGTAAGATCCTTCAAGTAAGTTGCCATGTTGCAGGCAATAAAAATTGCTATCTAAATATGTATGACTTATTAGTGCAGAGAAAATAAGCTTTATACAATCTTGTTGTGGAAGCAATAAAAGCGACGGACTGCATAATAAAGGTCCACATACAAGGGGCAATATAAAGTGGCGTTCTTTTGCATTAAGATTTTGTGCATCCAACCCTAAAAGCACATGAAAACCTCTTCTTCCCTCTGCGAAGGGCCTATCTTTTACTTTATGATTTTACTTTATGCTTGAGTCAAGGTGATCTTCACCTTTCCCTTTTTCATTTTATCCTTTGGCAAGCTCCCCGTGTTTGAAAGATCATGATACATATATCCAATTGGATGTAAGTTAGCATGGGCTATTATTGTTGACATCACTTAAAGGTGAATACATTGGGAGGCAACACAATAAAGCCCCTATCTTTCTCAGTGTCCGGCTGAAACTCCATAACCACAAGTATTGCGTGAGTGTTAGCAATTGTAGAAGACTACATGATAGTTGAGTGTGTGGACTTGCTGAAAAGCTCTATTCGTGACTCTTTCTGATGTTATGATAAATTGCAGTTGCTTCAATGATTGAGATTATAGTTTGTTAGCTTCCAGTGAAGTTTCTGAACCATGCTTGACATTGTGAATTGATCGTTACTTGAGCATAAGAAATCATATGATAAAATCTATTTATGTTGCTGTTATAAGATTGATCATGATGCCCTCATGTCCTTATTTTATTTTTATCAACACCTCTATCTCTAAACATGTGCACATATTTTTCGATTTCGGCTTCCGCTTGAGGACAAGCGAGGTCTAAGCTTGGGGGAGTTGATACGTCCATTTTGCATCATGCTTTTATATCAATATTTATTGCATTATGGGCTATTATTACACATTATATCTCAATACTTATGGCTATTCTCTCTTATTTTACAAGGTTTACCATGACGGGGAATGCCGGGAGCTGGAATTCTGGCTGGAAAAGGAGCAAACATTGGAAACCTCTTCTGCATTGCTCCAAAAATCCTGACACTCCACAAAACTCATTTTTGGAATTAATAAGAATTATTGAGCGGAAGAAACACCTTAGGGGGCCCACACCCTGGCCAGGAGGGTGGGGGCGCGCCCCCTGTCTCCTGGGCCCCCTGGTGCCCCCGGTGTCCATCTTCTACTATATGAAGGCTTTTACCCTGGAAAAAATCGTGGGCAAGCTTACGGGACGAAACTCCGCCGCCACGAGGCGGAACCTTGGCGGAACCAATCTAGGGCTCCGGCGAAGCTGTTATCCCGGGGACACTTCCCTCCGGGAGGGGAAAATCATCACCATCATCATCACCAACGATCCTCTCATCAGGAGGGGGTCAATCTCCATCAACATCTTCACCAGCACCATCACCTCTCAAAACCCTAGTTCATCTCTTGTATCCAATCTTGTATCCAAACCACAAATTGGTACCTGTGGGTTGCTAGTAGTGTTGATTACTCCTTGTAGTTGATGCTAATTGGTTTACTTGGTGGAAGATCATATGTTCAGATCCTTAATGCATATTATTACTCCTCTAATTATGAACATGAATATGCATTGTGAGTAGTTACGTTTGTTCCTGGGGACATGGGAGAAGTCTTGCTATTAGTAGTCATGTGAATTTGGTATTCGTTCGATATTTTGATGAGATGTATGATGTCTATTCCTCTAGTGGTGTTATGTGAACATCGACTACATGACACTTCACCATTATTTGGGCCTAGAGGAAGGCATTGGGAATTAATAAGTAGATGATGGGTTGCTAGAGTGATAGAAGCTTAAACCCTAGTTTATGCGTTGCTTCGTTAGGGGTTGATTTGGATCCATATGTTTAATGTTGTGGTTAGGTTTAACTTAATACTTCTTTTATAGTTGCAGATGCTTGCAATAGGGGTTAATCATAAGTGGGATGCTTGTCCAAGTAAGGGCAGTACCCAAGCACCAGTCCACCCACATATCAAATTATCAAAGTACCGAACGCGAATCATATGAGCGTGATGATAACTAGCTTGACGATAATTCCATGTGTCCTCAGGAGCTCCTTTCTCATTATAAGAAATTGTCCAGGCTTATCCTTTGCTACAAAAAGGATTGGGCCACCTTGCTGCACTTTATTTACTTTCATTACTTGTTACTTGTTACAATTTATCTTATCACAAAACTATCTATTATCTACAATTTCAGTGCTTGTAGAGAAAACCTTAGTGAAAACCACTTATCATTTCCTTCTGCTCCTCGTTGGGTTCGACACACTTACTTATCGAAAGGACTACGATAGATCCCCTGCACTTGTGGGTCATCACACTTGCTCTTGGACCATCTACGGAATCCGCGCCACTTGTGCCTTGCGTTCTTGAACCTCGCGTGACTAGCTTTCCGAGCTGGTCTTTCTCTCCTTTCGCCCACCAGCGTTATAGTATGATGACCATTTCGTGGAGAAGCCTTTGCCGGCCACACGACCAGCTGTCGACGGCTTACTGAACTTATCCTTGTTTTTCATTATGTTCAATGCCCTATTTAAAGTGTTGTCCCAAGGGGAGCTCTGAGACGACCCCGTGCTACAGCTTTCAGTGTCCTGTGAAAGGAATGGGAACCATTTAGAAATTTGGCTTCATTAATTAGAATGCAACCATATGGATCTAATTACGCGGGGGTGTATTCCTTACCAGAACACGCTCAAGCATCTTGGTCTTCGCATCCGTGGTAAGCTCCTTTGTTACCAGGTCCACCTTGTACCGGGCCCTGACATAGTTCCTGGTCTGCTTGTCACGGTATTTCTTGAAGCGGGGCGGTAGGCCTTGCTCGGCACGCTCCGCGTCCTCCTTGTCCCATATAGGTTCGGCCACTCTGTAACCGTCGGGACCGAGTTGGTGGACCCCTAAGTTCAAGTCCCGCATATTTTCCCCCTTCTAACTTGATTCCACGATTGCGCTGCTCTCGCACTTGATCTTGAACTCCTTGTAGTCATCTTTGCTGATCGAATGATTTTTCATCTTGATCTTCTCATAACTATCACCTTTGTCAATCATTCTCTTCACCGCGCCTCTCCAAGTAGCCAGGGCCGTGCTCATCTTCGTGAGGGCGGCACTATTAACTTTATTCCTTGAGAGGCATGTGTTTCCGACGTCACCGGGGAACTTGTATTGTTCGTGCAGCTTTGTGAAGAGGAGGCTGTGCAAATTCCCTCGGTCAGGGTGCCTTAGGTTCTCGGTGTTGATCGAGACGGTGCTCCGGAGAATGCACCCGAGCTGAACCGCATACCCCTTAACTAATTCTTTGGGCGGCGTTGGATGCCCCTCAGAGGAAACTTCAGTAAATTCCACCTTGACGGTGCCGAGCACGTTCGGGCGCCGGTCCTTCCGTTGCCTCTTCGGTTGGATGCCATCTGTGCGTGCGCTGCCATCATCAGTGGTGGTATCCTCGGCAGCACCATCAGTGGTGTCATCCCCGACGCCACTAGGGGTGGTGTAGTCAGGATCGGTGTCTTCTGCGGCGTCCTCATAGAGGTGAGGTTCTTCCTCCATCTCCTGGGACAGCTCCTAGAATTGCTTGCCCGAACTGCCGGCCTCATCGTTGTGGGCCATGTTTCGATCTAAATAGGAAAAATGTTTGGTCGAAAAGTTGGTTATTGTCAAGGAACAAGATCTCTAAGTTGACCATATAACCTAATTCTCGAGGAATTCGCTATTAGTGTGTTGTTGCTAAGGTCCAAGTCCCTTCCTAACCCCCTTCTTCTTGTCTCCTCTCACTATCTCTCTCACGCACATGGCAAGCAAGGGTGTCTGAGTGTGTGAAAAAAATACTAAACTAATCGAAGGGCTGAAAATTGATCATCTATTTCAGATTGCAGTTTTCTTTCTAGGGGATTTGGTGTGCGGTACAAAACTGAATTTTGGAAATCTACAGAATGAACAAGCTAAGGGCTAAGCTTTCATCATTTAGGTTTTTATCGACACCGATGCACCCTAAAAGCCAAGGTTTTATCATTTAGGGTTTGACTCTTGGCTAACCAACCTCACCTCCTCCTCTTCTTCTTCGTCGTCTTCCTCTGATTAAATGGATTTCCAGGATGTAGGTGGATTCATGTGTATATATGTGTATATATACACCTACACTAACTACTAGCCATCCAGTGTGTTTAGACTAGATCAGGGGGTATTATCTTCTGTTGTGTCATTTTCATAGTTTGTTTCTGATCATAGTGGATGAGGAGCTTGATTGGTTACTTTAATGGCGGTCAGGGTTAGGTTGGGGAGGTGGGCAGTCGGGACAGGAGCGAGGTCAACGGCTCGTGGATGGCTCACGCGTGGCCGCCCCCAGCTCCAATCATGAGATTACGTTGGCAAATAAACAAAGAGGATCCTACTTAATTAAGTACTAAGATACCCCGACCCATGCATTAGTCGCAAGTACCCCATATGTCCTATTTTTAGCAAAGTCATGCTAAAATTCACGGAAAATTTCAGCATGACCTTTGCTGAAAATAGGACATATGGAGTACCCGAATTTACCGGAACGGAAGTTAATCGACATTCCGGCAAACTCAAGGGCCTCGCGGGGTACCTAAAAATCATTATCCAATGAAGGAATTGCACCCCACACTGCTGCCTCACACTGCTCACAAAATCGTTATCGACATGCTGGTACTGTGTTTCTCAAAAAACATCTTGCTAGCTAGTAGACCATCATTTGCCAGGCCAAATTGAGGCCAAACAGAAAAGCACAGTAGACTGCGGAATCAAGATGATATTTCAGAACAAGTATAAATGCTCACTGCACATCAACATCGCAAGTCATAACAGATAAACAACAACACTAAACTTCCCCAAGTTGCAGGCTATACTGATCTTTATGGTGTAGATAAAGTAAAAAAATGTATATCTAGCTAAACAACATACAAACATAAGAAGAAGAAAATACTGAATAGCAGTCACATGCTTCAGCAAGTCCATGAGTACAAGTCAATTAATAACATTCGATACTACAAAATGGACAAAGCAGCACACCATCTATGCTATCACATTACAATTGGTAAAAGGAGTGACAAAACATACCCTCAATGGCTTCCTTGGGAGTCTTGAAACCAAGGCCAACACTCTTCCAGAACTTGTTGCCCTCCTTGCCAGGCTTATTATTCCCCTTTGTGGTCTTCTTTGAGCTATAATTGCAAATCAAGTCATGATCACCAATTCAGAACTCACATTTTACCATCTTACTTATATAATGAAAAAACAATAGTCTGCCTAAGGCTGCTTTAGGACACACCAATTCAGGAACACCTTACACACATTTTACCATCTTACCTATTCAGGACACACCAATTCAGGAACACCTTAGGATGCTTCAGGAAAGCCTTCTTAGTCTGCAAAAACCAGCAAAACTGTTTAGGACATGTTGTTTGATAAAGCCTAAGAATACCTAAACATCCCAACCATTTTGTCTAATATGGATACCTTGTGACCAAGAAATATAGAGCCAGTAGCAGCAGTAGCGACACGACGGGGCGGCGGCGGCCAATGAGATCTTACTGCTCATGCCATGCACGGATTTGTGGCAATTCAGCCAATGGGGATTCTACCGTGGAAGTGGATGTAATTCCACCGTGAATGTCAGGTTGTAATTATAGACATGTTCATGAGTGTTTGAAACTTACTCCATCTGTGTTTATGTAGTGCATTCCATTTGCCTTAATATTAAATCGCCCTTTTTATATAATTTCACAGGTGTTTGCTTTGCTCAGTGTGCTCTGTTCAGATCGGTTGCTTGGATGCCAGTTCAGTGCAACTTCCAGCAAAAGAACTGAACCCAAAAAACATATGGTTAGCAATGGCACACCCCCTAGCGGTGCGCCATTAGTAGTTTTTTTATAGCAATGGCGCACCTCCTGGCGGTGCGCCATTAGTAATCTTTTTTTTGGATAGCAATGGCGCACCCCCTGGCGGTGCGACATTAGTATTTGGTTCGGTTTGCGAATGAATATTAGCTAAATAAATTATTAGCCTTCATTTGTGAATTAATATTAACTAAATAAATTATTACATTTAAGTACTTATCATTTAAGTAAACTTTTGGGATATAATTTTTATTTTTTCATATGTATCATTCATTTAATAGTTCACATACAAAAAAATTACATGCAGTGGCGATCCCGGCCGACCTGTTGGCGTACTTTATGCAAACGGAGGAGGCACGACTCCTGGAGTGGACGGAGGGGGCCGCGGAGGGTTCGACTGGCTTTGTTCCCTATATTTGCATTGGTGGCGAACTTTGATGCCCAGTGGATGTAATATGTGTAATAGCGGTAATAGGCTAGCATTAATTGATTGCTTATTTATTTCCTTATTGTCTGGTTTAGTTGTTTGCTTGTAGTCACTGCAGTTCTTTTTCTATGTTCTTCTAGTGGCCACAATAGCCTATTTTTGGTAACTAGGCCAAAATAATTATGGCAACACACGGACTGTTGTAACCATGACCCCCCTGTGGGCCGTATGATCCATGGGCCTTCTACGGGCCGTAAGATCCATTGGCCTTTTATAAGGTCCATAGGATCCATGGGCCTTCTACGGGCCGTACGATCCATGGGCCTTCTACGGGCCGTACGATCCATGGGCCTTCTACGGGGCGTATCATCATTTCGCCAATTATGGGTCGTACTATTCGTGGACCATAGCGGGCCGTTAATAGGCCATATTAGATAACTCTATGAAAACAGCCCAATGGTCTTTTTGACATGAAAACGGCCCAATATATTAACGGGCCACAAACGGTCCGACTGTAACGACGGGCTGAATGGCCCACAAGCAGAAAATGATAGTAACGGTCCATAAGTAACCGAATGCCAGAAATGAACCAAAGAATAAATGGGCCCTGAGAAGGCCGAAAGATAACTTGGGCTGGAAACGACCCAGCGGAATAATGGGTCGTTAATGGGTATAAAGTATTACACTGTTCATTATGGGCCAGTTTCACCATAGGCCGTTAATGGGCCAAGAGTTACAAAGGGCCTCATATGGGCCGAAAGATGCCATGGGCCATACATGGGCCGGAAGTTAAAATGGGCTGGAATCATATTGGACGGCCCAGATGAAGCTATTGGGCCTAACTCGGAGAGGTTGTAATGGGCCCTTGGTTAGCAGGCTGTAAATGGGCTATATGCGAACATGACGTTAACAGGCTTTCCGTGGGCCGGCCCGCCACCTTTTGACCAAGTCAAACGGGCCGGCCTTTTCATAGGAATGGGCCTCTGTTGGGCCGTGCCATGTGTCAATGTATCATAGGCGCCTTGGGTCCAATGAGAGGATGACATCTGTACCAACGGTGAGCTGACACGTGTTTCCTCCAGCCAATGATGATTTTACACGTGGAAAATCCCCATTGGTCGGGGCTGTTAATGGGTTATCGGATCCAAAACTGGACCCGACACTACTAGGAAAACAGCTATAGATGGAATGGACACTAATGGCGCACCACATGTGTGGTGAGCCATTAGTATATAGCAATGGCGCACCACATACAGGTGCGCCATTAGTAATATATTACTAATGGCGCACCTGGTGTGTGGTGCGCCATTAGAAGTTTTGAAAAAACTAATTAAAAAAAATTGTTACTAATGGCGCACCGTGGGATAGTGCGCCATTACTAGTTGACATAGTAATGGCGCACCACACCCACCGTGCGCCATTAGTAGTTTTGAAAAAAAAAGTAAAAAAATAAAAAAATTGTTAGTAATGGTGCACCTGTGGACAGTGCGCCATTACTAGTTTTAACTAGTAATGGTGCATTACTAGTTTTAACTAGTAATGGCGCACTGTCCACTGGTGCGCCATTACTAAGTTTTTTTCAAAAAAAATTCAAAAAAATTTCAATTTTTTTTATTTTTTGTCAAAACTAGTAAAGGCGCATCGTGGGGTGGTGTGCCATTACTAGTTTAACTACTAATGGCGCACCACCCCATGGTGCGCCATTACTAATTTGGCCCAACACCGAATGCACTCCCCCTTGTGGACTGCCTTTTCAGTTTAAAAAAAAATAAAAGAAAATGATGGAAATGTCAAAAAAAATAAAAGAAAATAAGTTTCCCATGTGATATGTGGTCTAGTTGTTGGGAAAATTTACAAATGTGAATTTCGACTTTATTTGAAAAATCTCTCTGGAAATTTGTAAAATGGGCATAACTTTTGCATACGAACTCAGATTAAAAAGTTTTTTATATGAAAAATCATCTACTCAAAAAGTTACATCCGAATTTAACTACGGGAACCCCGTTAAACATTTTCAAAATCCCCCAAAACCTAACAAAAAAAAGTTACGGGGCTTTCAAGATCTAGAGGCAAAAAAATTCAAACTTACTAGTGGCGCACCGTGGATGTGGTGCGCCACTAGTAACATAATTTTTTTTGGTTTTGAATATTTTTTGAATTTCTTTTCAAAAAATGATACGTAATATGATCGGGAAGTTTGAAATATTTTTCAAAATTTCATCATAGTCATGAACATGAACAAAGTCCTAGACATCAACAAGGTATAATAGGATTGATATGCTAGATATATCAACAAGTGCATGTGAAGTGAGTTGTTGCTGGGGTTGGATAGAACTTTGAAGTTAAGCGTGCTTGGGCTGGAGTAGTGTGAGGATGAGTGACCTTTCGGGAAGTTTGACCATGGAGTCTGATTTGACATGAGATTAAGCATATTGACCCAAGATTAAGCCATAGTGACCTGAGATTAAGAAAAAAAGAAAAAAAATTGAAAAAAAAATTAAAAAAAAATTCTAAAAAAAATTGAAAAAAATTTGTTACTAATGGCGCACTTCTATGTGGTGCGCCATTACCCTGGGAGGAACTCTAATGGCGCACTATGGGCAATTCTAATGGCGCACTACGTAGTGCGCCATTAGAAAACCAGATACTAATGGTGTGATGCTAGTGGCGCACCAGTAGTGCGCCATTAGAAGGCAAAACTAGTGCGTCACTAGCATGCCTTTTCCTAGTAGTGCAATATCTTAACAGCTTTCCATTACGGTGGATGCCACGTGTCGGTCACCCTTGACGCGCGATTTATCGTCATGGAAGTAGACACTTCCGTGATGATAATTTTGGTAATGTCATGGAACACTTCTATGACAGCACAGGTATGACTATCTCGATTCTGTCATAAAATCGTCATGGATGTACATGCATGACAAAAAACGTGACCTACTGTGACAAACACGTATCATCACGGAAGTGTATTTTTTTGTAGTGCAATAGGATATTGTTGCTATATTGCACACTGCGATGCTCTTGTAAATAGCCACTAGTTCCTTCTTTTTTCTATGCCATATTATCGTATCTATATTTACTTGTTCCAAATACAGAGGAAAGCGCACGCGGACCAAATAGAACCTGACGAATGCAGTGCAAATCTTCAAGGATTGGCACACCAGCAAGATGAAGGGCATGAGCACACCAGTTCATGCCGCTGTTGCAAGTCCTTACTCCTCCTACCTTCGAACTAATTGGTACTGTGAGGTGTTAATTTAACTGCTTGTTTGCAGCCAATGTCAGTTACTCTGTTCACTTTTATACACAGTTGTTTTAACGTACCATTTCACCTTACATGGTAAAAGAGATGAAGGATATTCTTTTGGTCTCGATCTGTAATCTAGTTGTGATGTTCACGTGCGCACACAATGATACAATAGCCTATTTGTTTTATATCTGTTTTCCCATGATATGAATGATGCCATACTATGTTCATCCTACTTTAAACCATGTCTCTTTATCTTTAGATGTTAACGAACAGGAAGAAATAGAAAATATAGTAGGCATGCTACATGGACATATGTTCCGAAAGTGATTCTATTATGTAGTTGGCACTACAATACATGGTAATGTATTACAGTAGTTCACCAAAATAAGTTATGTATAAATGTGAAACCTACTTTGTTTGTTTTTATCTCATTAGTAACTTATCTGGTACACTAATCTACAAGTTCAAACTTTCAGCAAGCTATGGAAAAATGATTGAACAACCACAACCACCTGAAGGTGACGAGGCTACCACAGGCACAATGTCACCTCTTGCTGCAGTGCATTAGTATCTCTCCACAAACAGTGCAAAAAGCACCTTCCTGCATAATTCTGGGTTGGTTGTCAACGTAACCTCGTCCAAATCGCCTATTGAACAAAATCTTTGGGCTAGACAGAGTGATATATCTGTGCTCCAGACACAAGTCCAAACCCTAATGGACGTCGTTCCGAAAATAAGAATAGTGCTTGACAATTCTCGTCAAGATATGAATGGTTTTGAAACCAGACTACCAGACATTTGCTTCGTTGTTCAAGAGCAATGGCAGAAAAAAGGGGAAGATCGTGCTGCTCCATCTGATTTTACAGCCTGAAACATTAGTAATCAGGTCAAATGATTTGTTATTCTATACATCTAATGGTGCTTTTATCTGCAAGGACTATAAACTTTATGCCAACAGGCCTTTTGTTGTATGGTTGGAATTTATTTTGTTGTGATACAACATTTATGATGCTGCTAAAGGCTGTAGTAATTACGACACTATTTTTGTACATGGTAGGTTTATCTTAGTAATGTATTCGGCCGAAAGCTTCGTAGGAGCCCAACATGCCAACATTCATCGGGCCCATTCGAATTGGGCTAAAAACGATTATGGGCCGAAATTTTCATGTAGCCCACTAAAAATATCTGGGCCTAAATCGGCATAAGCTTTCATATTTTTTTGGTAGGCCTATGCCCATAGTGGGCCTTTAACAAGCCTAAACATAATTTGGGCCCTTAGTAACAATAGGCCATTTACAGGTGTAAATATCTCGAGCCCGTAAAAAACATGGGCCTTTAATAGGCCGAAAGTGAGATTGGCCCCTGATTGTGCCAAATAACCCACTGGTCTTAGCAGGCTGAAATGATGGCCCATTTACAATGCAGATCGTTCATAGGCCAAAATTCAGACCGGTCATAAATGCGCTGACCTACTACACGTGCCTTTAACAGGCCGGAAGTTTGGTCGAGCTTGATTAGTGTCATTTTTATATGGGCCGTTAGTAGGCCCGATGTGACGCTGGGCCACATATGGCCCATGGATTTCATCCGACGTTAACAGGCGGAAGTCACAGCAGGCTGAAAGTTGCCCAAATCTTTAGTGGGCCTCTCACAGGCCGAATGCTAGACATGGCCGAATATGTCCCAAATCCTTCATGGTCGTTTATGGGCCGAAAGATTCAATGGCCTATAAATGGGCCCAAATGAAGGAGGACCTTTAATAGGCCCAAAACACACCGGGCCGTAATTCAGCCCAAATACTTAGCGGACTGTTAACGGGCTAGAGGTGACCATGGGCCGTGATGATGACAAGTTTAGGACGGCCCGTTGATGGGCCGATTTGACACTAGCCGTATGGGCCTTAACTGAGAATGTTGGGCCTTTAGCTAGGCCCGCCCATTATGGTCTGCAAAATCTTGTGGGCCTTTAGCTCGGCCTGCCCATTATGGTCCGCTAAATCTTGTGGGCCTTTAGTTAGGCCAACCCATTTAATCTTTATGGGCCACTTTTGGGCCGATTGACGTGTCAAAATATCATAGGCGCATCTCGCCCATTGGATGAGTGACACATGTGCCAACGCGGAACTGACACGTGGTTCCGTCAGCCAATGAGAATTTTACACGTGGAAAATCGCCATTGGTCGTGGCTGTTAGCGGGTTATCAGATCCAAAACCGGACCCGATAGCTTAACGGCGACCCTTACGGTGGATGCCACATGTCGGTCACCCTTGACGAGAGCACTTCCATGATGCGGCATTTAGCGTCATGGAAGTGGACACTTCCATGATGATAATTTTGGTAATGTCATGGAACACTTCTACGACAGCACAGGTATGACTATCTTGATTCTGTCATAAAATCATCATGGATGTACATGCATGACAGAAAACATGACCTACTGTGACAAACATGTATCATCACGAAAGTGTATTTTTTAGTCAGGTGCACAGGAACATTCCAGACATCCACCCGACAGCTATGATTGCTGCGTTCCAGTCCAACGTACGCAATCACAAGATACATTCAAGATGAACGTCAGGTTGCCCAAGACTGTGCATGAGCTGTACACTTTGGCAGATAGGTGTGCCCGAACAAGGGAGGGGAGTACCGGCTAGGATACAGATATATGATATGTTCATGCATTAGTGGGATATAAGGTACGTACATGTATTTCTTCTTTACATACGCTACCCGCTGCAAGTATTGGTGCAACAATATTTCTGGTTCCTACATCACTGCCATCTTATTTATCCCTTGCAAGACCAGGATAAGAAATGAATGGCTCTTTGTTGTTGCTAATGACCTACAACTGTGTGATCCAACAACAAAGAGGCGGTCTAGGTTTTGTTATACATGCACCATATCGGACAATTCACCTTGAATACTTGAGGGTCTTCTACAAGAGCATGCATGTAGTGTCATGGAACGCCACAGCCACACTGCGGAGAATATTCATTCTAAGCTTCCAACCATCTTTGGATCGAGTGATAAAACATTATCAACCATCATGCTTTCGTCATTAGTACCACATGGCAAAACACAAATATCTTCAAGGTGACATTTCTTAATTGATATCTCCATATTATAAATTATAAGTTTTTCAACATGAGCTGAATTGTTTTAATAGAACCAATGGGATGAGTTCTTTTAGTCAGCTATATTGGCACATGATCGGCAGACTTGAACCTTAACAATCAATAAAATTAACATATCATTAAGATTGTAATTGTATTTTTCATGATGGTTTTATTCTATGTGGGAGGCATGACAATATGGAATTTCCTTTCTATCCTAAGAAATTAATTTATGGATGGTACACATATAAGAAATTAATAATTGAGAACTTGTAAAGTCTCTTTCGATTAATACACAAATGCCTACGGTTATTTTTTTAATAGTACTGAATTTTCAAAACACACTTACATGTGTATTGTCTCATTTGCAAACGCAACATAGGAAAGCAAATTGCATGAAGCGAGTTGAAATCATTTAGAGGCACGCTACTGCTCACACAAAAATGTGATAGTCGTAATTTTGTGAACTAAGGAAAACACAGACAAGATTTGATTGAACAAAAAATCATAATCACAACTCCATGGAAACAATGTCAGTGCAATCAGAAAGAACAATGCTTTGAAAGGAGTGAGAGATAGGTGGGTGATTTCACATGTCAATTATTCAAGAATGTGACTCTAGAAAAAGAATATCAGTGCAATCAGAAAGAACAAGACTACAAAAGGGGTCAAAGAAAGGTGGGTGGTTTCAAAACTCTTGATGAATACACGTATATGTCTATTTATATTTTTTTGATGGAAGTTTGTAAGAGAGCTTCTGATAGTACAACATATATGAGTCCCCCAATTATTTTGCCTGAACCTAGGTGGTAAGACTATATGTCCACCAAGCTCAATTTCCCATGCATACTTATATTACCATAGAATGCCAAGTGGAATAGGAAAAACAAGGAGCATGATAAAAGATGACCAATTGTGGGAGTGATATAGAGAACCTTACAAGAAATATCATGTAGGAAAAGAATTATATTATTAAATAGATATTTACTATAAAAATGAACTAAATATAGCATATACACGATCAAAGAGAACAATGCATGATGATGCGAGGGAAAATGCTTTAGCAATTTTACATATTATATAGTAATGATTAGACATCTTATTCAATGGCCAAACAATATATGATGATGCTCTAGATCTTAGAGGCATATACACCATTGTGCTAAATTCACGATGAAGGCGAATGCAGAAGGAGATCTCCCAGTTCAGATAAAAATTATCTATGTAGCTTACATTGTGGAATTATGAGGAATTAGAACAAATGCATCTTACAAAGTGGAATTTTATCAAAGAATTAATACACTTTATATGAAGGAACATAGGGAATATTTTGTTATCATTGAAGAATTTCTATAAAGGTTATTGGTATGAAGAGGAGATCGGGGGACAAGCAATACAAGAGGTAAAGTTTGAGACCTACATAGAAGTCCATAGCCTTATGTGCCAAGCCATGACAATTGTAATTTCTACAAAAATGTAATCATGTTCTCACAAGACATATACCTTTGATATAATGATGCACCATAATCGTACCAAAATAAATAATATTAAATATAACCATATGTAATCTAGCTGTGCAAATGTGTGGGTCACACTTCTAGTTTGTATATAAATCTTGTGTAAAAAATTCAGAATTTTTCGTCGCTTTTGTGATTTTCTAAAACTATTTTACTGGACGCAAAATTTTCTGTTTTCCAACAAGATCAAATCAACTATCACCCAACATGATCCCAAAGGCTTTGCTTGGCCCAAACACTAATTAAAACATAAAAACACAATCATAATAGAGGCATAAGTGTGCAAACACTCAAGAAAAGAAAGAAAAAGGCAAAAATAAATTTTATTCATTGGGTTGCCTCCCAACAAGCGCTATCGTTTTATGCTCCTAGCTAGGCATAATGCATAGATTCAAGTATTGTCATTTTTAGTTTCCAACTCCTCAATGAAACACTTAGAATTCTTTAAAGATTTGGCATACAAATTTTCAATAACAGTACTTCTAGGAACAAGATTGAAAAATTCATTCTTGCAAATAAGGTCTTTTACCATTTCAACAAAATTGGGGTGAATACTAATCATCTTAAGATCTTATTTGTTATTATTAGATGTTGTACCCTTTTTTAGTGACTTGATTAATCTTGCCAATTTTTTTGAGAGTTTTTTCAATAGTTTTAGCGGAAGAAAAAGTTGTGCTTAGATTACTAAAAATTTCTTCCAACTTATCAATTCTAGCGGGCCTCTCTTCTATTCTCTCATTAAACGCGGGTTCTTGTTCTTTTAGTACTTTAAGAGCATCCCCAGCTTTAGACCCAATTCTATTAGCAAGATTGGCATCCTTTTATCTAATTTTTCAATGTTTTCTTTACTAAGCATTTTCGTTTCAATAGCATCTAACCTTTCCATAACATGCTCTAGAGTTAAAGTTGTTTCATTCATCATAAGAGGTGGTTAACCCACTAGATTTCCCATAGCATTAAAAGAATCTAAAGAAGTACACGTCAAGAAATTTCCACCGGTAATCGTATCAAGGAAAAATCTGTACCAAGTAGTGATCCCCACATAAAAACAGCGAAGAAGAACAACGGTAGATTGCTTACAAACAGATCTATTATGAGCATTGCAAATCCTGTACCAAGCATCTTCTAGATTCTCCCTTCCCATTTGTTTGAAATTAAAAACTTAGTTCTCAGGGGTGCACGCAATAGAGAAAGAACTATCCCTAACGACAGAAGAGGCAAGCAAGATTGTACACAAAACAGATCTGATAAGAAAATTGCAAACAAAAAAGAGAGCGAATAAAATGACAAATTTTTGTGAAGTGGGGGAGATGAAAATGAGAGGCAAATGGAAAACAATGTAAATTGTAAGGAGATGAGATTTGTGATTAGGAACCTGATAGATGTTGATGATGTCTCTCGGGCAATGGCGCCAGAAATTCCTTATGATGTTGCTTGAACTACGTCGGTATTTCCCCAATGAGGAAGGGATGACGCAGCACAACTATGGTAGGTATTACCCTCCATTATGAAACCAAGGTATCAATCGGGTAGGACAACCAAGCAACACAATGTAAACGGTACCTGCACACAAAGAACAAATAGTTGCAACCTGACGATTAGGAGGGGTTGTCAATCCCTCAACAGGTAACGGTGCCAGAAATTGTCAAGTGAACGGGACAAAATTTGTGATAGATTGGATAAATAGATCTCAATAAAATATGAAATAAAATAAGTAATAAAAAATTGCAGCAAGGTATTTTTGGGTTTTTGGAATAATAGAACTGAAAATAAAAGCGAATAATAGATCTCAAAGCAAATATGATAAAGAATAGACCCGGGGGCCGTAGATTTCACTGGTGGCTTCTCTCGAGAGAAGTAGCATCTGGTGGGTAAACAAATTACTATTGGGCAATTGATAGAACCTCTAGTAATTATGACGATATCTAGGCAATGATCATTACATAGGCATCACGTCCAAGATTAGTAGACCGACTCCGACCTGCATCTACTACTATTACTCCACACATCGACCGCTATCCAGCATGCATCTAGTGTATTAAGTTCATGGAGAAACAGAGTAATGCAATAAGAACGATGACATGATGTAGACAAGATCTATTCATCTAGGAATAGACCCCATCTTGTTATCCATAATAGCAATGATACATGTGTGTCTGGCTGCCCCTTCTTTCACTGGGAAAGAAAACCGCACGATCGAACCCATCACAAAACTCCTCTTCCCATGGCAAGAAAAATTGATCTAGTCGGCCTAACTAAACCAAAGATTCGAAGAAGAAATACGAGGCTATAAGTAATCATGCAAATAAGAGATCAAAGAAAACTCAATTAACTTTCATGGATATAGATCTGATCATAAACTCAAAGTTCATCGGATCCCAACAAACACACCACAAAAAGAGTTACATCAAATAGATCTCCAAGAGACCATTGTATTGAGAATCAAAAGAGAGAGAGGAAGCCATCTAGCTACTAACTAGGGACCCGCAGGTCTATGATGAACTACTCACACATCATCGAAGAGGCACTAGAGGATGATGAACCCCTCTATGATAGTGTCTAGATTGGATCTGATGGTTCTGGAACTTGCGGCGGATGGAATTGTGTTTCGACGACTCCCCTAGGGTTTTCTGAATATTGGGGTATTTATAGAGTGACGAGGCGGTGCGGGAGGCGGCTGAGGTGGGCACAACCCACCAGGGTGCGCCTGGTCCCCCAGGTGCGCCCAGGTGGGTTGTTCTCCCCTCGGAGCCCCATCTGGTACTTCTTTGGCCCAAGTTGTGTCTTCTGGTCTGTAAAAATTTGCCAATTTTTTTTGCTGTGTTTGGACTTCGTTTGGTACTGATATTCAGTGAAGTAAAAAACAAGCAAAAAATAGCAACTAGCACTGAGCACTATATCAATAGGTTAGTCCCAAAAAATGATATAAAGTTGATATAAACAAGTAAAACATCGAAGAATGATAAAATAACAGCATGAACAAGCAAAAATTGTAGATATGTTGGAGACTTATCATATTCCCACTTCCCACTGTCTTCCCTCTCTCCTTTTCCTGGAGTGGGAAGTGATCAGACTTCCCTGGTGTTGGATACCGGGGCTAGCAAATCTTCAACCCCAAAATGTTTAGGTCTGAAAAATGGTGGTTGTCTCTACCTAGTTTCCATCAGATGGTTAGAGAAGCATGGAAATCTGTGTCTTCTTCTCTCTCTTCTGTTCACAATTGTCTTACCAAAACTAGGGTCCTTAGGAAAATTTCCAAAGGTTTGAGTATTAATAGTTGGGGAACGTTGCATGGGAAACATAAATTTTCCTACGCTCACCAAGATCAATCTAGGAGATGACCATCTACGAGAGGAGAGATTGCATCTACATACCCATGTAGGTTACTAAGCGGAAGCGCTAAGAAACGCGGTTGATGTAGTCGAACGTCTTCGCGATCCAATCATGATCCGTCCCGCGAACATCTTCACGATCCAATCATGACCGGTCCCGTGAACTCACGATCTAAGTGCCAAACGGATAGCACCTCTGCGTTCAACACACGTATGGCTTGATGACGCCTTCATCTCCTCGATCCAGTGAGCGGTGGTGAAGCAGTAGCTCGAGTCCTCCGGCAGCACGATGGCGTGGTGGCGGTGGTGGTGGCGGAATCTCAGCAGAGCTTCGCTAAGCGCTACAGAGAGGCGGGGGAATGCGAGGGAGAGGAGAAGCAGTGTCGTGGCGTGGAGATGCGTTCTCTGGGGTGCGGCTGCCATCTCTCTACCTCTCTATATATAGGGGAAGGGAGGAGGGGGTGGCACCCCTAGGGTTTCCCCTAAGGGGCCGCGGCCATGGCAGATAGGATCTCCCCTAGGGTGACTTGCCCCCCAAGCGGGGAGGTGGGAAGCCCTAGGGGGTGCCCCAACCCTCCTGGTTATGTGAGATTGGGCGAGAGGGGAGCTCGGCCCCTTAGTGGGTTGGTTTGCCCTCTCCCATTGGCCCATGGGGACCCCCAACACCTGTCCCCCCCGGAAACCCTTTCGATGACGCTAGTCATCACCCGGTACCCCCGGAACAATTCCGGACTCCAATACCCTTCGTCCAATATATCGATCTTCACCTGCGGACCATTCCGGAGTTCCTCATCACCTCCGGGATCTAATCTGAGACTCCGAACAATCTTCGATAACCACCATAATGACTCAACTATACTTATATCGTCACCAAACATTAAGTGTGTAGACCCTACGGGTTCGAGAACATGCAGACATGACCAAGACACCTCTATGGTCAATAAACAATAGCGGGACCTGTATGCCCATATTTTTTCCCACATATTCTACGAAGATCTTATCGGTCGAACCTTGATGTCAGTGATTCAGCTAATCCTGTATGTAGTTCCATTTGTCTATCGGTATGTTACTTGCCCGAGATTCGATCGTCGGTATCTCCATACCTAGTTCAATCTCATTACCGGCAAGTCTCTTTACTCATTCAATAATACAAGATCTCATGGCTAACTGATTAGTCACATTGCTTGCAAGCTCATTGTGATACTGTATTACCGAGTGGACCCTAAGATACCTCTCCGTCATACAGAGTGAAAAATCCAAGTCTTGATCCATGCCAACTCAACAGACACCCTCGGAGATACCTATAGAGCACCTTTATAGTCACTCAGTTACGTTGCGACGTTTGGGACACCACAAGGTACTCCCCCGGTGTCAATGAGTTGCATGATCTCATGGTCATAGGAACATATACTTGACATGCAAAAAATGATAGCAATAAACTTGACACGATCATATGCTATGTTCATTGTTTGGGTCTTGTCCATCACATCATTCTCCTAATGATGTGATCCCGTCATCAAATGACAACTCATGTCTATGAATCGGAAACCATAGACATCTTTGATCAATGAGCTAGTCCGGTAGAGGCTCACTAGGGACATGTTGTCTATGTACCCACACATGTATTTGAGTTTCCAATCAATACAATTATAGCATGGATAATAAACGATTATCATGAACAAGGAAATATAATGATAACCAAATTATTATTGCCTCTAGGGCATATTTCCAATAGTCTCCCACTTGCACTAGAGTCAATAAGCTAGTTCACGTCGCCGTGTGATTAACACTCATAGTTCACATCACCATGTGACTAACACCCAAAGAGTTTACTAGAGTCAATAATCTAGTTCACATCACCATGTGATTAACACTCAGTGAGTTATGGAGTTTGATCATATTATGCTTGTGAGAGAGGTTTTAGTCAAAGGGTCTACAACATTCATATCCGTATGTACTTCGCAAATATTTATGTCATATTGTAGATGCTGCTACCACGCTCCACTTGGAGCTGTTCCAAATGGTTGCTCCACTATACGTATCCGGTTTTCTACTCAGAGTCATCTGGATATTTGTTAAAGCTTGCATCAATGTAACCCTGTACACCGAAGTCTTTATCCCCTCCATAACCGAGAGAAATTTCCTGATTCCTCACAGGACAATTTTGATCGCTATCCAATGATCCACTCCTAGGTCACTTTTGTACCCCCTTGCCAGACATGTGGCAAGGCACACATCAGTTGCGGTACACACGATGGCATACCGTATAGAGCCTATGGCTATGGCATAGGGGACGACCTTCATCCTTTCTCCTTCCTCTGTGGTGGTCGAGCTTTGAGTCTTACTCAACTTCACACCTTACAACTCAGGCAGCAACTCCTTCTTTAACTGTCCATTTTGAACTCCTTCAAAATCATGTCAAGGTATGTGCTTTGTGAAAGTCTTATCAGGCGTCTTGACCTATCTCTATAGATCTTGTTGCCCAATATATAAGTAGCTTTACCCAGGTCTTCCTTCGAAAAACTCCTTTCAAATAACCCTCTATGCTTTCCAGAAATTCTACATCATTTCCGACCAACAATATGCCATCTACATATACTTATCAGAAATGTTGTAATGCTCCCACTCACTTTCTTGTAAATACAAGTTTCTTGCAAACTTTGTATAAACCCAATAGCTATGATCACCTCATCAAAGCATATGGTCCAACTCCGAGATGCTTGCTATAGTCCATAGAAGAATCACTGGAGATTGCATACCTTTTAGCATCCTTAGGATCAACAAAACCTTCTGGTATCACATACAACCTTTCCTCACGGAAACCGTCAAGGAAACTTTGTTTTGACATCTGATACGTCTCCAACGTATCTATAATTTTTGATTGTTCCATGCTATTAAATTATCTATTTTGGATGTTTAATGGGCTTTACTATGCACTTTTATATTATTTTTGGGACTAACCTATTAACCGGAGGCCCAGTCCAAATTGTTGTTTTTTGCCTATTTCAGTGTTTCGCAGAAAAGGAATATCAAATGGAGTCCAAACGGAAAAGAAACCTTTCGTAGAGTCGTTTTTGGAACAAATGCAATCCAGGAGACTTGGAGTGGAAGTCAAGAAAGAAACGAGGAGGCCACGAGGCAGGAGGGCGCGCCCAGGGGGGTAGGCGCGCCCCCACCCTCGTGGGCCCCTCGTGGCTCCCCTGACCGACTTCTTTCGCCTATATATACTCATATACCCTAAAAACATCCGAGAGCACCACGAAACCCTATTTCCACAGCCGCAACCTTCTGTACCCATGAGATCCCATCTTGGGGCCTATTCCGGTGCTCCATCGAAGGGGGAATCGATCACGGAGGGCTTCTACATCAACACCATAGCGTCTCCGATGACTTGTGATTAGTTTACCACAAACCTTCGGGTCCATAGTTATTAGCTAGATGGCTTCTTCTCTCTCTTTGATTCTCGATACAAAGTTCTCCTCGATCTTCTTGGATATATTCGATGTAATACTTTTCGCGGTGTGTTTGTCGAGATCCGATGAATTGTGGGTTTATGATCAAGATTATCTATGAACAATATTTGAATCTCCTCTGAGTTCTTTTATGTATGATTTGTTATCTTTGCAAGTCTCTTCGAATTATCAGTTTGGTTTGGCCTACTAGCTTGATCTTTCTTGCAACGGGAGAAGTGCTTAGCTTTGGGTTCAATCTTGCGGTGTCGTTTCCCAGTGACAGCATGGCAGTATGGCACGTATTGTATTGTTGCCATCAAGGATAAAAAGATGGGGTTTATATCATATTGCTTGAGTTTATACCTCTACATCATGTCATCTTTCCTAATGCGTTACTCTGTTCTTATGAACTTAATACTCTAGATGCATGCTGGATAGCGGTCGATGTGTGGAGTAATAGTAGTAGATGCAGAATCGTTTAGATCTACTCGTCGCAGATGTGATGCCTATATACATGATCATGCCAAGATATTCTCATAACTATGCACTTTTCTATCAATTGCTCGACAGTAATTTGTTCACCCACCATAATACTTATGATATCTTGAGAGAAGCCACTAGTGAAACCTTTGGCCCCCGGGTCTACTTTCCAATCTATATCATAAAAATACCAAAAATATTTATCTTATTATCTCTATCAGGTCTCACTTTTGCATGTGGCCGAGAAGGGATTGACAACCCCTTTATCGCGTTGGTTGCAAGGTTCTTATTTGTTTGTGCAGGTACGAGGGATTTGAGTGTAGCCTCCTACTGGGTTGATACCTTGGTTCTCAAAAACTGAGGGAAATATGTACGTTACATTGCTGCATCACCCTTTCCTCTTCAAGGGAAAACCAACGCATGCTCAAGAGGTAGCAAGAAGGATTTCTGGCACTGTTGCCGGGGAGTCTACGCACAAGTCAAGACATACCAAGTACCCATCATAAACTTTTATCCCTCGCATTACATTATTTGCCATTTGCCTCTCATTTTCGTCCCCCACTTCACCCTTGCCGTTTTATTCGCCCTCTTTTTCCCATTCGTCTCTTTTTTGCTTGCCTCTTATGTGCTTGTGTGTTGGATTGTTTGTCATGATGGCTCAAGATAAAACTAAATTGTGTGATTTTTCCAATACCAACAACAATGATTTTCTAAGCACTCCGATTGCTCCTATTAGCGATGCTGAATCTTGTGAAATTAATGCTGCTTTGTTGAATCTTGTCATGAAAGATCAATTCTCTGGCCTTCCTAGTGAAGATGCCTGTACACACCTAAACAACTTTGTTGATTTGTGCGATATGCAAAAGAAGAGAGTTGTAGATAATGATGTTGTTAAATTGAAGCTATTTTCGTTTTCACTTAGAGATCATGCTAAAACTTGGTTTTCGTCTTTGCCTAAAAATAGTATTGATTCTTGGAATAAGTGCAAAGATGCTTTTATCTCTAAGTATTTTCCTACCACTAAGATTATCTCTCTTAGAAACGATATTATGAATTTTAAGCAACTTGATCACGAACATGTTGCACAAGCTTGGGAGAGAATGAAACTAATGATACGTAATTGCCCTACACATGGTTTCAATTTATGGATGATTTTACAAAAGAATTATGCCGGATTGAATTTTGCTTCTAGAAATCTTTTAGATTCGGCCGGGGAGGCACTTTTATGTAAATCACTTTAGGAGAAGCTACAAAACTCCTAGATAATATTATGATTAATTATTTTCAATGGCACACCAAAATATCTACTAGTAAAAAGGTTCATGTGATAGAAGAGATTAATGTTTTGAGTGTTAAGATGGATGAACTTATGAAATTGTTTGCTAATAAGAGTGTTTCCTCTGATCCTAATGATATGCCTTTATCCACTTTGATTGAAAATCTTTATGAATCTATGGATGTGAATTTTGTTGGTAGGAACAATTTTCGTGACAACGCTTATAGAGGAAACTTTAATCCTAGGACGTTCCCTAGTAATTCCTCTAATAATTATGGTAATTCATATAACAACTCTTATGGAAATTTTAACAAGTTGCCCTCTGATTTTGAGATTAGTGTTAAAGATTTTATGATTTCTTAAAAGAATTTCAATGCTTTGCTTGAAGAAAAATTGCCTAAGATTGATGAGTTAGCTAGGAACGTGGATAGAATTTCTCTGGATGTTGATTCTTTGAAACTTAGATCTATTCCACCTAAGCATGATATCAATGAGTCCCTCAAAGCCATGAGAATTTCCATTGACGAATGCAAAGAAAGAACCGCTAGAATGCGTGCAAAAAAGATTGCTTTGTCAAAGCAAGTTCTTCTAGTTTTCATGATAATAGGGATGAAGATCTAAAAGTGATTCATGTGTCTCCTATTAAATCTTTGTTTTGAAATATGAATCTTGATAATGATAGGACTAGAGATCAGTCAACTTTAGTTAAAAGGCGTCCCAATGATTCAGAGTTTTTAGATCTTGATGCAAAAATTGGTAAAAGTGGGATTGAAGAGGTCAAAACTTTACATAGCAATGAACCCACTATTTTGGATTTCAAGGAATTTAAGTATGTTCTTTAATAGATTGTATTTCCTTGTTGCAATCCGTGTTAAATTCTCCTCATGCCTATAGTCAAAATAAAGCTTTTACTAAACATATCGTTGATGCTCTAATGCAATCTTATGAAGAAAAACTTGGATTAGAAGTTTCTATCCCTAGAAAACTTTATGATGAGTGGGAACCTACTATCAAAATTAAAATGAAAGATCATGAATGCTATGCTTTGTGTGATTTGGGTGCTAGTGTTTCCACGATTCCAAAAACTTTGTGTGATGTGTTAGGTTTCCGTTAATTTGATGATTGCTCTTTAAACTTGCACCTTTCGGATTCCACCATTAAGAAACCTATGGGAAGGATTAATGATATTCTTATTGTTGCTAATAGGAATTATGTGCCGTAGATTTTATTGTTCTTGATATAGATTGCAATCCTTCATGTCCTATTATTCTTGGTAGACCTTTCCTTAAAACGATTGGTGCAATTATTGATATGAAAGAAGGAAATGTTAGATTCCAATTTCCATTAAGGAGAGGCACGAAACTCTTTCCTAGGAAGAAAATAAAATTACCTTATTTATCTATTATGAGAGCCACCTATGAATTGAATACCAAACATGATAATACTTAGATCTATTCTCGCTTTAATGCCTAGCTAGGGGTGTTAAATGATAGCACTTGTTGGGAGGCAACCCAATTTTATTTGTGATCTTTGATTTTTGTTCCTGTTTAGCAATAAATAATTCATCTAACCTCTGGTTAGATGTGGTTTTATGTTTTAATTAGTGTTTGTGCCAAGTAAAACCTATAGGATCATCTTGGGTGATAGTTAATTTGATCTTGCTGAAAAACAGAAACTTTTGCGCGCACGAGAATAATTTTTCATAAATCACATGAACGTTATTTTTAGTTCATTATTTATTCAGAACATTAATAAAAAAAATTCTAGGACTTCCTATTTTGGTAGAATTTTTGGGTTTCCAGAAGTATTAGAAAGTTACAGATTGCTACACACTGTTCTGTTTTTGACAGATTCTGTTTTCCATGTGTTGTATGGCTAGTATCGGGGGGTATGAACCATAGAGAAGTTGGAATGCAGTAGGTTTAACACCAATATAAATAAAGAATGATTTAATTACAGTGCCTTAAAGTGGTGGTTTGTTTTATTTCGCTAACGGAGCTCATGAGATTTTCTGTTGAGTTTTGTGTTGTGAACTTTTCAAGTTTTTGGGTAAGGATTTGATGGATTATGGAATAAGGAGTGGCAAGAGCCTAAGCTTGGGGATGCCAATGGAAACCCAAGGTAAAATTCAAGGAAAACCAAAATCCTAAGCTTGGGGATGCCCCGGAAGGCATCCCCTCTTTCGTCTTCGTCCATCGGTAACTTTACTTGATGCTATATTTTTATTCACCACATGATATGTGTTTTGCTTGGAGCGTCTTGTATGATTTGAGTCTTTGCTTTATAATTTACCACAATCATCCTTTCTGTACACACCTTTTGGGAGAGACACACATGAATCGGAATTTATTAGAATACTCTATGTTCTTCACTTATATCTTTTGAGCTAGATAATTTTGCTCTAGTGCTTCACTTATACCTTTCTAGAGCACGGTGGTGGTTTTATTTTGTAGAAATTATTCATATCTCATGCTTCACTTATATTATTTTGAAGTCTTTTAGAACAGCATGGTAATTTGCTTTGGTTATAAAATTAGTCCTAATATGATGGGCATCCAAGTTGGGTATAATAAAAACTTTCATATAGAGTGAATTAAATACTATGATAAATTTGATACTTGGTAATTGTTTCGAGATATAAAGGTGGTGATATTAAGAGTCATGCTAGTTGGGTAATTATGAAATTGAGAAATACTTGTGTTAAAGTTGGCAAGTCCCGTAGCATGCATGTATGGTGAACGTTGGGTGACAAATTTGAAGCACGGGTTGTTCTTTGATTGCCTTCCTTATGAGTGGAGGTCGGGATCAAGCGATAGTTAACTCCTACCAACCCTTCCCCTAGGAGCATGCATAGTAGTACTTTGCTTTGAGGGCTAATAAACTTTTGCAATAAGTATATGAGTTCTTTATGACTAATGTGAGTCCATGGATTATACACACTCTTACCCTTCCGCAATTTGCTAGCCTCTATGGTACCGTGCATTGCCCTTTCTCACCTTGAGAGTTGGTGCAAACTTCACCGGTGCATCCAAACCCCGTGATAAAATACGCATAAACCTCCTTATATCTTCCTCAAAACATACACCATACCTACCTATTATGGCATTTCCATAGCCATTTCGAGATATATTGCCATGCAACTTTCCACCGTTCCGTTTATTATGACATGCTCCATCATTGTCATATTGCTTTGCATGATCATGTAGTTGACATCGTATTTGTGGCAAAGCCACCTTTATAATTCTTTCATAAATGTCGCTCTTGATTCATTGCATATCCCGGTACACCGCCGGAGGCATTCGCATAGAGTCATATTTTGTCCTAAGTATTGAGTTGTAATTCTTGAGTTGTAAAAAAATAGAAGTGTGATGATTTCCATTATTAGAGCATTGTCCCATGTGAGGAAAGGATGATGGAAGCTATGATTCCCCCACAAGTCGGGATGAGACTCCGGACAAAATCAAAAAAAGAAAAAAAAAGAGGCCAAAGAGGCCCAAATAAAAAAATGAGAGAAAACGTGAGAAGGGACAATGTTACTATCCTTTTTCCACACTTGTGCTTCAAAATAGCACCATGATCTTCATGATAGAGAGTTTCTTATTTTGTCACTTTCATATACTAGTGGGAATTTTTCATTATAAAACTTGGCTTGTATACTCCAATGATGGGCAAGTTGGATGCAGGCAAGTTGGATGCACACCCACTTAGTTTCTTTTTGATGAGCTTTCACACATTTATAGCTCTAGTGCATCCGTTGCATGGCAATCCCTACTCCTCGTATTGACATCAATTGATGGGCATCTCCATAGCCTGTTGATTAGCCGCGTCAATGTGAGACTTTCTCCTTTTTTGTTTTCCCATATAATCCCTATCATCATACTCTACTCCACCCATAGTGCTATGTCCATGGCTTACGCTCATGTATTGCGTGAGGGTTGAAAAGGCTGAAGCACGTTAAAAAGTATGAACCAATTGCTTGGCCGAAACCGGGGTTGTGCATGATGGGAGCATTTTGTGTGACGAAAATGAAGCATGGCCAAACTATATGATTTTGTAGGGATAAGCTTTCTTTGGCTATGTTATTTTGATAAGACATAAACTGCTTGGTTAGCATGCTTGAAGTATTACTATTTTTATGTCAATATGTCACATCCCTAGCTGCTGGTAGTGCTCTAGGCTAGCTCATGTGTGCATCATATTTAAATTCTGAAAATTTGAACTGAGGGAATTATTGGAAGCCTCAAAACCCTAAATAAAAGAGGGGCAAAAACCCTAGAAATCTTATTCATTGCTCCAAATGGCTCTTCTAAAATGTTTGATAATTTTTGGTAAGGGTTCTGGTCCCAACCAAAATATTGAACATTTTTAAGGATTTATTTTTGGGACTTTGAATTTAAATCATAGCTATTTGAATTGGACTTATATCTACTGTTAAATAAATATAGGTCCAATAATTCTGAAATATTTTTGTGGAGCATTGTTTTAATTCTTTTAGCTCCTAAAAATATTGTCAGAAGCAAAATAAATTGAATTGGTTTCAAAACCAAATTCAAAACCAACCTGCAAAATAGAAAACTGAAATAATTAGAAAAAAACAAAACAGAAGAGAGAAGCCCAGCTTACCTGGGCCACTTACCTGTAGCCGGCCCAGCTCCTCCCGCTGGCCCAGCCCACCTCCTCCCCCCCCCTTTGTCCTCTTCTTCCTCTGCCAGTAGGCAGAGGCGAGGCGTGGTGCGCGCCCGAAGAGCGCCGGCCACCTCCTGCTTCGCCGTGGCAGCCTCCCTGCCTCCCTCCTCGACGCCCGCGACGCCACGCACCCCCCCAGGCCTCTCACTCTCTCCCCGAGCTCCTCTCCTCCTCTGGCTCTCTCGCGCGCAGCCACCGAACACACCCGCCGCCGCCGACGAGCTCTCTCGTGGCCACCGGCCACCCCTAGCCTCTCCGACACACCCACGAGCTCCGCCTCGACCCCCTCCTTCCTCCCCACCGACCCACGGCCCTCCGGAAGCCCTGCAACGCCGCCACCATCGCCGTTCCGTCGCCGGCCACCGAAGCTCCCCTCCGTCGATTCGCCGGACCCCGTGCCTCCCCTGCCTCGCCAGCAGCACCAGAAGAACCGCGGTGAGCCGCTGCATCGTTTCCCCCATGCCTCGTCGACTAATTCGCCCCGTAGCCGCTCCCTCCACCGGAGCCGAAACGCTCCGCCGCACGGGCTCGTCGCCGGTGAAGCCCCGGTGACCAAATGGTCCCGCGCGTGCGTCCGTTGCACTCTCAACGACCCGTGGAGTAACGCTAGCGTGGCAGCTAGCTCGTTTGCAAGCCGCAGCGCTAACCCCGCACCCACCCGAGCTCCGGCCGCCGCCTCGCTCGCCGTCATTGCTGATTCCGACCACCTCAGCCCCTGTCGTTTGCACAGATGGATGCGGACGACTCCCAGCTATGCGTAGAGCCTCTCAGTCGCTGATTTGGTCGCCGAAGGAGCGTTTCCGACGCCCTCCGCCGTTGCTGGCGTCGCCGGCGACAAGCCGCGGGTCAACTCCGGCGGGTTTGACCCGGGGTTTGACCCCTGACGTGTGGGCCCAGGCGCCTGCCTAATTAGTATTAGGTTAATTAGTGTTAATTAATTTAGTTAATTAGGTGAGCCACTGACATGCGGGCCCCGCCCGGCTAACTAAGTTAGTTAGGGCTAACTAACCCGGTTAGTTGACTGGGTCACTGACCAGTGGACCCCACTGGTCAGGTTTGACCTGGTCGACGCCTTTGACCTGCTGACGTCATCATGACGTCAGGCTGATGCAGTAATTGTTTTCTGGAGTTTTAAATAAATCAGAAATGATTTATTAAATTCAGAAAATGCCTAAACTTCAATAAATCATAGGAAATTAACCGTAACTCCAAATTAAATAAATTATATATGAAAAATTATCAGAAAAATTCAAGGAATCCATCTGTACCATTTTCATGCATGTTAGAACAACTTATCACTACTGTTTAGGGCAAATGAAGTAAATGGCATTTGAATAATCACATATGGAGTTTGAATTTGAATCTTGTATTCAAACCAACTTCATTTAATCTGTTGCTAGTTGCATTAGCTCAAACACATTCATTTTGCCATGTCATGATCATGCATCATATTGTGCATTGCATTGATTGTGTTCCCTTTTTGTGTTGCCGGTATTTGTCCCCTCTCGATAGACGTGATACCCGATGAGGTGATCGTTGACAGTGATGAAGACTCAATGTTATCTTCAGAAGTGCCAGGCAAGCAAAACCCCCTTGTTCATTCCGATACAATCCCACTCTCTCGCTCCTGCTCTCTTTTATTGCATTAAGACAACAATGATTCGTCTGTTACTTGCTGCGGTAGCTGAACCCCTTTATCCTTTGCATGACCTGTCATTGCCACAGTAAATAGATGAAACCCACTAGCATGAGTAGGAGTTGTTTGAGCCCTGATGTGCCTACTCATTCATGTTTGTTCGTCATGCCTGCTACTGCTTAGAGTTGAGTCAGGTCTGATTCATCGGGGATGAATCAGAGGCGTGTGAACATGTCCCCATGTGTGTGAGCTAAGTGTGTGAACACGTTTTGGTAAAGGTAGCGGTGAGAGGCCATGTAGGAGTACATGGTGGGTTGTCTCATTGCAGCCGTCCTTAGGAACTGAGTTCTGTGTTTGTGATCCATGACCAGCTACTACCACACATTGGAATGCTTAAGTGCCCCTCTCGACTTATTAATCAACATGATCTCTGTCCAGGAGTTGCAACTAGTTTCTGGTGTTTGTAGGTAGTGTTAGTAGTCTACCAAGTGGCACCCGGTACAGGTGGGCTTGGGACATACTAGGCACCGTGGCACGGTGTACCAAGTGGCACCCGGTTGGTGGGCTTGGGAACCCTGCTCACATCGTTTGGGGCCGTGAGCGACACCCCGGCCGGATCTCCTTGCGGATGGAACCCGAATAGGCGATAAACCTGGACGAGAGACTTGTTCGGTTAGTCTGGTCGTGGCCGACTCCCTCGCCCGGCTTCCGCTTGAAGGTTGCCGAGGTACATGACGCGTACAAGGGGGGTAAGTGGCGGGAGCGTGTGTGAAGAAGTACACCCCTGCAGGGTTATCATTATCTATTCGAATAGCCGGATTCCTCGGATATGGAAACGTGGACCCCTTGTACAGTTCATAGACAAGTGAAAGTGGATACTCTAAAATACGCAAGATAAGCGTGAGTGCTATGGATGGCGTTCTCGTAGGGAGACGGGAGCGGATCCATAGTGGTGTATTGATATGGTGAATATGTGGACTCGTGTGCGCCACCTCAAAAGAGTTACTTGCAGTCGTAGTTCAGGATAGCCACCGAGTCAAAGCTGGCTTGCTGCAGTCAAACTCCACCATCCCCTTTGTTGATAATGATGCATATGTAGATAGTTCTGATGTAAGTCTTGCTGGGTACATTTGTACTCACGTTTGCCTATTTTATGTTTTTGCAGAGAGACTTCAGTCTCACTAGTAGTTCCACGTGGACTTCGACGTTTAGCTTGATACCTCAGCTACGATCTTGTGCCCTCGGCAGGATCTGATAGATAGTCAGGCTTCTCAGCCTTTTTCATTTATAGATGTCTGTACTCAGACATGATAGCTTCCGCTTGTGCTTTGACTTGTATGCTCTGATTGTTGGGTCGTGAGACCCATGTTTGTAATGTCTCGCTCCTCGGAGCCTAATGAATAATTACTTGAGTCGTAGAGACATGTTGTGATGCCATGTTGTATTTGCACATATCGAGCATATTGTGTGTATGTTATTGAAATGCTTGGTATGTGTGGGATCTGACCATCTAGTTGTTTATCTTTAGTAGCCTCTCTTACCGGGAAATGTCTCCTAGTGTTTCCACTGAGCCATGGTAGCTTGCTACTGCTCCGGAACACTTAGGCTGGCCGGCATGTGTCCTTCTTCGTTCTTGTGTCTGTCCCTTCGGGGAAATGTCACGCTTTGAGTACCGGAGTCCTGTTAGCCCGCTACAGCCCGGTTTACCGGAGTCCTGCTAGCCCAGTGCTACAGCCCGGACCCACTTGCTGATGACCGACACGTTCGAAGCCGGGTCATGGATGCCTGTCCCTGTAAGTCTGTGCCACTTTGGGTTTACGACTAGTCATGTCAGCCCGGGCTCCTTATCATATGGATGCTAGCGACACTATCATATACGTGAGCCAAAAGGCGCAAACGGTCCCGGGCAAAGGTAAGGCGACACCCGTGGGGATACCGTGCGTGAGGCCGCAAAGTGATATGAGGTGTTACCGGCTAGATCGATGTGACATCGAGTCGGGGTCCTGACAGCGTTGGTATCAGAGCTTGACTGCCTGTAGGATTACCAAGCCAAACTGGTCGAAGTTGAGTCTAGAAATTCTTTAGTTATATAAGGGAATTGATTGTGGGATGGAACGTAAGGCTCTTTTTACTCCTTATACCTCATGGCCTTCTGATCTGAGTCATCATCTTCTCTTCTACGGGGATTAAGAACTAGGCTATCTCTTCTTTCTATTAGGATCACGTGTTACTAATCCGTAGACTTATAGATTGTTGGATTAAGCCTCAGTTCAGTTCCTACTATTTCTGTATGTTAACTGTTGATCTCGAAACCTTGATATTGTGCTTCTGAGTGGTTATGCCACCATTTTTGTGAATGTCTCAAATCTTTTCTGAGCATTTACAGCCGTTATGCTGTCCGAGTCATCCCAGGTTTCTAAGTAGTCCGATGCTTTTGCAAATCCTTTCTTCCCGTTTCAATGTTCCTTTATGCCAGCTCAATCACACTAATCGGTGAGTTGAGGTACTTTGTTACCTCGGCGTGTATGTTGGCGATATTATTATGACCCTAGGTGTTTTAGGGAGTCACCTAGTAATCTAGCAATGATTTGTGATCCCAGTGTGATGATTCTGGCTTTTATTCTCGAAAGCATCCCGTGATGCTACTTAGTAATAGGTATTCTGTTCCTGGGTTCTTGAACCCGAGATTCACTCTACCTACTTCATGTTGATAGCAATTGCTAGTGCCTTTAGGATATTAGTAACCTTTGCGATAGTCCTTGAAGTCCGTGGTATCTTCTTCTTCCAAATACCATGAACTACTTATGGCAGATGTTTATTGGATCAAAAAAAAATCACAATTAGAGTACTCTTGAGGAGTTCTCCATTCATAAATCGTGACTCCGCCAGTTCTACCTTTCTGCATGGGTTATCCGGAAGAAATATGTTGAACTTGGTTCGACATACTAATCTATGCATCCACAACTCAGAAAATTATATGTTCCTTTGAGTTGTTCTCCTTAGTTGCATTCTGACCCTCGCCTATCAATTGATAGTCAAGAGTATGCGTGCGTTCGTTTATCGATGCCTATTACTCTTGTGGTCCGTCAAGCCATTCTGTCCTGAATGACTTGGAGAAACAAACTCCAGTACCTCATCCATATCTAGGATTGGGTCAAAGTAGTTGTATTCCGCAGATCAAATGCCAATCCAGCTTTTGGTTCTGTTCTACCTTGGAGTATTACCCCCTTTATGTCAGAATTGTCATGAGAACTGCACCAACTCTCATGAATTTTGACGTAGTGATACTTCTCACCATCATTAGTCATTCCTCGGCCCTCGTGTTGATGCAACCGGAATACCGACAAATGAATTGTGATGTGTGAAATCAATACTCCCATCAACTTCGTTGCTTGGTAGTTAAAGGATAATAGTTTCATTCTTAGCGTGTTGGTTTTTGAATCATCCTTCTAAGACTGATCGTGCTACCTAGTCCTTATTTCGGTGCACCCTTCGATTGATGAGCTAGGATCTTGTCAAGTCCTCACTCATTTGATCATATCGTCTTGCCCTCAAAAGCAAGATTGTTCTCGAGCCTAGTAACATACCGGTGGTTCGTGATTTTCCGAATATCTTCTCAGAAGTATTACCAGGGTGTCACCTGACCGCTATGTTGAACTCGTGATCAAGTTGGTTTTTTTTTGTGAACCATCCTTCTCCAAGAATCTGTGTTGGATATCCCTGAGCTAGTTGGTTAAGTTAGACAACGACTTGGAGAGTTGGAAGATAAAAGCTTGCCTGACTTAGTTCGTTCCAAAGGGATATTCTTGTGTAGTGTGTGTTGAAGAAAGATGATATCTTCATCGATTGGTCCCTGTGATCAGTTGCTGGACCTATCGTCTTATCAATCCTTTGATTTGAGTGTGGGCTATCGTCAAATCAAGTCAGAACCAACGATGTTCGTAATGTTGTCTTCCTCGTGGTTGATCCCTCGAGCATACACCATTATATCTTTTGGGTCTAACCAATGCTATCACCGTGTTCACACGATGGTGGAAGTCCAGTGATATGGAAATTCCGATGAGTTGTTGTTGAGTCCATTGACAACATCCTTATCTCCTCCATGATGTTGTTGAACATTAAGTTAGTGTTGGAAACTTTTGAAAGCATCTTCTTCATGCTAGCTCATGAAGTACTTGTTTGATGAAAGGAGTGACTTCCTTTGATTCATGTGCATTTCGATGTAAGTTGCCATCGTGAATTCGAGAAAGTTTGTTTTTGCTCCTCTGGAATCATCCCAAGTCGGTCATGCACGTGCGAAGAATTCTGTGGTCTGTTAGACTGATCATCCTCATTCCATATGTATATCCTAGCACACCAAGCCACTGATTGACTTGTTCAAGGAAAAGAAGTCTATGCTTGGGATCTAATCCATGGACTTGCATAAAGACGTCGATATCCTCGATGATGGCTCCCAACCAGAACTCGGTAGTGTTTTATTGCAAGACTACCATGTGGGCATGCTTGTCTGGAACAACGTGTTCACATGTTTGTAGCAGAACCAGCTCATGTTTTGGAGCTTGCTATCATAGTTCATTTCCTGAGAATCTCGCAACGTCATCTCGTCGATTTGTGTTGCAAACTTTCATTTTTCTTCCTAGACTCGATGAGTCTGGAATATCCTGACACCAACCAGGTCTGAGTCTCAGGCAGATATGATGGTTGGAATATTTCCCAAGAACTATAATATTGGTCCCTCGATAACCGGTAAGGTGGATGTCGTGGCCAACACACCCAGCCGGAAGACCTATTATTGTAGTATCTTGTTTGAGGAAGTTGGCCACCTCCCCATAAGGATTTCGTAGGATTTACCTCCGTAACTGTTCCTTATGGATTCTATTGCTCCCGAAGTCCGACCTTTACTTGATGTTCTAGCTAGCAAACCATATCTAAGAATGGGTTACACTAGCACGTCAAGGAGAACATTAGAAGCGGAGTGCTAAATGTCTCTCGGTCGATCATCCAGATTTTGTTTCCTTGGCCTCGCTAGGGTGAAATCTGAGTTGATGTTATCTTCCTATGCATCTGCATCGTCCATCGTTGTTCATCATGGTGGTATGTTGTGTTGCCAGGATTCTTGACACGGATGTTGGTAAAACCTTGATGAATATGGAAATGCTCAAGTTCTTGAGAGCACGCACAAGCGCTAGGTGTTATCATCGGCACTAACTGGGTTTGCTCTCAGTTTTCTGGTCGGTTATGCTATGATCTTTTCAAACAGTGAATTCACTCTCTGTTGTTGGGTTTTTCCCCAGTTACCAGAATCATTCCCAGCATTTGCATTTTGTTCCTAGCTTGCACCGCCAATGTGCCATTCTACCATGGGTCTCTTCCATCTCCGGTGATAAGCAAATTCATCCATTACGTTGTCTTCAACAAGGTAATCCACATCATCCAAGTCCGGGTATGCCATTCTACCGACCCCCTACAAACGATCGCTTGAGAATTGCCTTAGGCTGGCCTATAGAGTTTCATTGATCTTTGAATCAAAAGTAATTCTTTTTGCCACTTAAGGGGATATCTCTACGAGTCACCTTCCCTAAGGTGTATCGTTATGGTATCATGGCAACTCAACTCCTCGCTATGTTGACAATCGTTTACCACCTTCTTAAGTGTGGAATTGTTGTCCACCTAGTGAACCTTCGTCATCCGTTTCTTTCCACCCCTCTTGATGTGTATCTCGTGTCTCAACCCGAGAGATGGTCCTATGTCTCATTCCGTGAGCTGTTCGATCTTCGAGAAGATCGACCCCTCTAGAGTCTCCTTCTTCCCTCCATGTCATGTTGACAGGATTTCTCAGAGCAAGACTTCAAGACGACGATGGTGATCGAATCAATGTTCCTTTGAAGTGCAACCTGGATCATGAAGATTGTACTAGTTTGCGTTTCCCCTTCATCCTACCCTACGCTTGAATCTCGAGACGAGATTCTTGTTTAGTGGGGGTGAGTTGTCACATCCCTAGCTGCTGGTAGTGCTCTAGGCTAGCTCATGTGTGCATCATATTTAAATTCTAAAAATTTGAACTGAGGGAATTATTGGAAGCCTCAAAACCCTAAATAAAAGAGGGGCAAAAACCCTAGAAATCTTATTCATTGCTCCAAATGGCTCTTCTAAAATGTTTGATAATTTTTGGTAAGGGTTCAGGTCCCAACCAAAATATTGAACATTTTTAAGGATTTATTTTTGGGACTTTGAATTTAAATCATAGCTATTTGAATTGGACTTATATCTACTGTTAAATAAATATAGGTCCAATAATTCTGAAATATTTTTGTGGAGCATTGTTTTAATTCTTTTAGCTCCTAAAAATATTGTCAGAAGCAAAATAAATTGAATTGGTTTCAAAACCAAATTCAAAACCAACCTGCAAAATAGATAACTGAAATAATTAGAAAAAAACAAAACAGAAGAGAGAAGCCCAGCTTACCTGGGCCACTTACCTGTAGCCGGCCCAGCTCCTCCCGCTGGCCCAGCCCACCTCCTCCCCCCCCTTTGTCCTCTTCTTCCTCTGCCAGTAGGCAGAGGCGAGGCGTGGCGCGCGCCCGAAGAGCGCCGGCCACCTCCTGCTTCGCCGTGGCAGCCTCCCTGCCTCCCTCCTCGACGCCCGCGACGCCACGCACCCCCCCAGGCCTCTCACTCTCTCCCCGAGCTCCTCTCCTCCTCTGGCTCTCTCGCGCGCAGCCACCGAACACACCCGCCGCCGCCGACGAGCTCTCTCGTGGCCACCGGCCACCCCTAGCCTCTCTGACACACCCACGAGCTCCGCCTCGACCCCCTCCTTCCTCCCCACCGACCCACGGCCCTCCGGAAGCCCTGCAACGCCGCCACCATCGCCGTTCCGTCGCCGGCCACCGAAGCTCCCCTCCGTCGATTCGCCGGACCCCGTGCCTCCCCTGCCTCGCCAGCAGCACCAGAAGAACCGCGGTGAGCCGCTGCATCGTTTCCCCCATGCCTCGTCGACTAATTCGCCCCGTAGCCGCTCCCTCCACCAGAGCCGAAACGCTCCGCCGCACGGGCTCGTCGCCGGTGAAGCCCCGGTGACCAAATGGCCCCGCGCGTGCGTCCGTTGCACTCTCAACGACCCGTGGAGTAACGCTAGCATGGCAGCTAGCTCGTTTGCAAGCCGCAGCGCTAACCCCGCACCCACCCGAGCTCCGGCCGCCGCCTCGCTCGCCGTCGTTGCTGATTCCGACCACCTCAGCCCCTGCCGTTTGCACAGATGGATGCGGACGACTCCCAGCTACGCGTAGAGCCCCTCAGTCGCCGATTTGGTCGCCGAAGGAGCGTTTCCGACGCCCTCCGCCGTTGCTGGCGTCGCCGGCGACAAGCCGTGGGTCAACTCCGGCGGGTTTGACCCGGGGTTTGACCCCTGACGTGTGGGCCCAGGCGCCTGCCTAATTAGTATTAGGTTAATTAGTGTTAATTAATTTAGTTAATTAGGTGAGCCACTGACATGCGGGCCCCGCCCGGCTAACTAAGTTAGTTAGGGCTAACTAACCCGGTTAGTTGACTGGGTCACTGACCAGTGGACCCCACTGGTCAGGTTTGACCTGGTCGACGCCTTTGACCTGCTGACGTCATCATGACGTCAGGCTGATGCAGTAATTGTTTTCTGGAGTTTTAAATAAATCAGAAATGATTTATTAAATTCAGAAAATGCCTAAACTTCAATAAATCATAGGAAATTAACCGTAACTCCAAATTAAATAAATTATATATGAAAAATTATCAGAAAAATTCAAGGAATCCATCTGTACCATTTTCATGCATGTTAGAACAACTTATCACTACTGTCTAGGGAAAATGAAGTAAATGGCATTTGAATAATCACATATGGAGTTTGAATTTGAATCTTGTATTCAAACCAACTTCATTTAATCTGTTGCTAGTTGCATTAGCTCAAACACATTCATTTTGCCATGTCATGATCATGCATCATATTGTGCATTGCATTGATTGTGTTCCCTTTTTGTGTTGCCGGTATTTGTCCCCTCTCGATAGACGTGATACCCGATGATGTGATCGTTGACACTGATGAAGACTCAATGTTATCTTCAGAAGTGCCAGGCAAGCAAAACCCCCTTGTTCATTCCGATACAATCCCACTCTCTCGCTCCTGCTCTCTTTTATTGCATTAAGACAACAATGATTCGTTTGTTACTTGCTGCGGTAGCTGAACCCCTTTATCCTTTGCATGACCTGTCATTGCCACAGTAAATAGATGAAACCCACTAGCATGAGTAGGAGTTGTTTGAGCCCTGATGTGCCTACTCATTCATGTTTGTTCGTCATGCCTGCTACTGCTTAGAGTTGAGTCAGGTCTGATTCATCGGGGATGAATCAGAGGCGTGTGAACATGTCCCCATGTGTGTGAGCTAAGTGTGTGAACACGTTTTGGTAAAGGTAGCGGTGAGAGGCCATGTAGGAGTACATGGTGGGTTGTCTCATTGCAACCGTCCTTAGGAACTGAGTTCTGTGTTTGTGATCCATGACCAGCTACTACCACACATTGGAATGCTTAAGTGCCCCTCTCGACTTATTAATCAACATGATCTCTGTCCAGGAGTTGCAACTAGTTTCTGGTGTTTGTAGGTAGTGTTAGTAGTCTACCAAGTGGCACCCGGTACAGGTGGGCTTGGGACAGACTAGGCACCATGGCACGGTGTACCAAGTGGCACCCGGTTGGTGGGTTGGGAACCCTGCTCACATCGTTTGGGGCCGTGAGCGACACCCCGGCCGGATCTCCTTGCGGATGGAACCCGAATAGGCGATAAACCTGGACGAGAGACTTGTTCGGTTAGTCAGGTCGTGGCCGACTCCCTTGCCCGGCTTCCGCTTGAAGGTTGCCGAGGTACATGACGTGTACAGGGCGGTAAGTGGCGGGAGCGTGTGTGAAGAAGTACACCCCTGCAGGGTTATCATTATCTATTCGAATAGCCGGATTCCTCGGATATGGAAACGTGGACCCCTTGTACAGTTCATAGACAAGGGAAAGTGGATACTCTAAAATACGCAAGATAAGCGTGAGTGCTATGGATGGCGTTCTCGTAGGGAGACGGGAGCGGATCCATAGTGGTGTATTGATATGGTGAATATGTGGACTCGTGTGCGCCACCTCAAAAGAGTTACTTGCAGTCGTAGTTCAGGATAGCCACCGAGTCAAAGCTGGCTTGCTGCAGTCAAACTCCACCATCCCCTTTGTTGATAATGATGCATATGTAGATAGTTCTGATGTAAGTCTTGCTGGGTACATTTGTACTCACGTTTGCCTATTTTATGTTTTTGCAGAGAGACTTCAGTCTCACTAGTAGTTCCACGTGGACTTCGACGTTTAGCTTGATACCTCAGCTACGATCTTGTGCCCTCGGCAGGATCTGATAGATAGTCAGGCTTCTCAGCCTTTTTCATTTATAGATGTCTGTACTCAGACATGATAGCTTCCGCTTGTGCTTTGACTTGTATGCTCTGATTGTTGGGTCGTGAGACCCATGTTTGTAATGTCTCGCTCCTCGGAGCCTAATGAATAATTACTTGAGTCGTAGAGACATGTTGTGATGCCATGTTGTATTTGCACATATCGAGCATATTGTGTGTATGTTATTGAAATGCTTGGTATGTGTGGGATCTGACCATCTAGTTGTTTATCTTTAGTAGCCTCTCTTACCGGGAAATGTCTCCTAGTGTTTCCACTGAGCCATGGTAGCTTGCTACTGCTCCGGAACACTTAGGCTGGCCGGCATGTGTCCTTCTTCGTTCCTGTGTCTGTCCCTTCAGGGAAATGTCACGCTTTGAGTACCGGAGTCCTGTTAGCCCGCTACAGCCCGGTTTACCGGAGTCCTGCTAGCCTAGTGCTACAGCCCGGACCCACTTGCTGATGACCGACACGTTCGAAGCCGGGTCATGGATGCCTGTCCCTGTAAGTCTGTGCCACTTTGGGTTTACGACTAGTCATGTCAGCCCGGGCTCCTTATCATATGGATGCTAGCGACACTATCATATACGTGAGCCAAAAGGCGCAAACGGTCCCGGGCAAAGGTAAGGCGACACCCGTGGGGATACCGTGTGTGAGGCCGCAAAGTGATATGAGGTGTTACCGGCTAGATCGATGTGACATCGAGTCGGGGTCCTGACACAATATTAAACTTTTATCTTGAATCTTTTGGATCTGAACATTCATGCCACAATAAAGAGAATTACATTGAGAATTATGTTAGGTAGCATTCCACATCAAAAATTCTGTTTTTATCATTTACCTACTCGAGGACGGGCAGGAATTAAGCTTGGGGATGCTTGATACGTCTCCAATGTATCTATAACTTTTGATTGTTCCATGCTATTATATTATCTGTTTTGGAAGTTTAATGGGCTTTACTATGCACTTTTATATTATTTTTGGGACAAACCTATTAACCGGAGGCCCAGTCCTAATTGTTGTTTTTTGCGTATTTCAGTGTTTCGCAGAAAAGGAATATCAAATGGAGTCCAAACGGAATGAAACCTTCGGGAGAGTAATTTTTGGAACAGACACAATCTAGGAGACTTGGAGTGGACGTCAAGAAAGAAACAAGGAGGCCACGAGGCAGGAGGGCGTGCCCCCACACTCATGGGCCCCTCGTGGCTCCCCTAACCGACTTCTTTCTCCTATATATACTCATATACCCTGAAAACATCCGAGAGTACAACGAAACCCTATTTCCACCGCTGCAACCTTCTGTACCCGTGAGATCCCATCTTGGGGCCTTTTTCGGTGATTTGTCGGAGCGGGAATCGATCACGGAGGGCTTCTACATCAACACCATAGCTTCTCCGATGAGTTGTGGGTACTTTACCACAGACCTTCGGGTCCATAGTTATTAACTAGATGGCTGCTTCTCTCTCTTTGATTCTCAATACAAAGTTCTCCTCGATCTTCTTGGAGATCTATTCGATCTAATACTTTTTGTGGTGTGTCTGTTGAGATCCGATGAATTGTGGGTTTATGATCAAAATTATCTATGAACAATATTTGAATCTCCTTTGAATTATTTTATGTATGACTTGTTATCTTTGCAAGTCTCTTCGAATTATCAGTTTGGTTTGGCCTACTAGATTTATCTTTCTTGCAATGGGAGAAGTGCTTAGATTTGGGTTCAATCATGCGGTGTCATTTCCCAGTGACAGCAGGGGCAGCAAGACACGTATTGTATTGTTGACATCGAGGTTAAAAAGATGGGGTTTATATCATATTGTTTGAGTTTATACTTCTTCATCATGTGATCTTGCATAATACGTTACTATGTTCTTATGAACTTAATACTCTAGAAACATGCTGGATAGCGGTCGAAGTGTGGAGTAATAGTAGTAGATGCAGAATCGTTTCGATCTACTTGTCGCGGACGTGATGCCTATATACATGATCATGCCTAGATATTCTCATAACTATGCACTTTTTTATCAATTGCTCGACAGTAATTTGTTCACCCACCGTAATACTTATGCTATCTTGAGAGTAGCCACTAGTGAAACCTATGGCCCCCGGGTCTATTTTCCATCATATAAGTTTCTAATCTATTTTATTTTGCAATCTTTAATTTCCAGTCTATATCATAAAAATACCAAAAATATTTATCTTATTATCTCTATCAGATCTCACTTTTGCATGTGGCCGAGAAGGGATTGACAACCCCTTTCTCGTTGGTTGTAAGGTTCTTATTTGTTTGTGCAGGTACGAGGGATTTGAGTGTAGCCTCCCACTAGATTGATACCTTGGTTCTCAAAAACTGAGGGAAATACTTACGCTACTTTGCTGCATCACCCTTTCCTCTTCAAGAGGTAGCAACATCCATCTGCTAGATTTCATAAATGAAAATGCAGCAACTGCTAACATAATTCCAACAGACTTTAGCATCGCTATGAGTGAGAAAGTCTCATCATAGTCAACTCCTTGAACTTGTCAAAAACTTCTTTGCGACAAGTCGAGCTTCATAAATGGTTACATCACCATCAACGGTTGTCTTCTTGAAGATCCATTTATTCTGAATGACCTTGTTCCCTTAAGGTAATACTTCCAAAAGTCCATACTTTGGTTTCATACATGGATCCGATTTCAGATTTCATGGCTCCTAGCCATTAGTTGGAATTATGGCCCACCATCGCTTTTTCGTAGCTTGTAGGTTCACCGTTTTCCAACAACACATGACCTCCAACACAGGGTTTTCGTACCAGTCAGAAGTTGTACGTACCCTTGTCGACCTACGAGGTTCGACAGTAACTTGATCCAAAACTTCATGATCACTATCATCAGCTTCCTCTTCAACTGTCGTAGGTGCCACAGAAACATCTTTCTATGCTGTGCTACTTTCTGGTTGAAGTAAAGGTTCAACAACCTCATCAAGTTCTATCTTCCTCCCACTCAATTGTTTCGAGAGAAACTCTTTCTCGAGAAAGGACCCGTTCTTAGCAACAAACACTTTGCCCTCGGATCTGAGATAGAAGGAAGCCCAACCGTCTCTTTCGGGTATCCTGTGAAGACACATTCGCTTTGGGTTCGAGCTTTTCCGGCTGAAGCCTTTTTACATAAGCATCGCAGCCCCAAACCTTAAGAAATGACAACTTAGGTTTGTTGCCAAACAACAGTTCATACGTTGTCATCTCCATGGACTTAGATGGTGCCCTATCTAAAGTGAATGTAGTTGTCTCGAATGCATAACTCCAAAACGATAGTGGCAAATCGTCAAGAGACATCATAGAATGCACAATATCCAATGAGGTACGATTACGATGTTTGGACACACCATTACGCTATAGTGTTCCAGGTGGAGTCAACTGTTAAACAATTCCACATTGTCTTAAGTGATTGCCAAACTCATAACTCAGATATTCTCCCCCCTGATCAGATCGTAGGAATTTAATCTTCTTGTTATGATGATTCTCAACTTCACTCTAAAATTGCTTGAACTTTTCAAATGTATCAGACTTATACTTCATTGAGTAAACATACCCACATATGCTCAAATCATCGGTGATGGTGATGAAATAACGATATCCACTTCACGCGTCAACACTCATCGGACCGCACACATCAGCATGTATGATTTCCAACAAGTCTCTTGCCCGTTCCATTGTTCCGGAAATTGGGGTTTTAGTCATCTTACCCATGAGGCATGGTTCGCATGTGTCAAGTGATTCAAAATCAAGTGACTCCAAAAGTCCATCAGCATGGTGTTTCTTCATGCGCTTTACACAAATATGACCTAAGCGGCGGTGCCACAAGAAAGTGTTACTATCATTATTAACTTCGCATCTTTTGGCATCAATATTATGAACATGTATATCACTACGACCGCGATTAAATAAACCATTCACATTGGCTGCATGACCATAGAAGGTATTATTCATCTAAACTGAATAACCATTATTCTTCGACTTAAATGAACAACCGCATTGCAATAAAACACGATCTTAATCATGTTCATGCTCAACGCAGACGCCAAATAACATTTATCTAGGTTTAACACTAATCTCGGAGGTAGAGGCAGCATGTGATGGTGATCACATCAACCATGGAAACACTTCCAACACACACCGTCACCTCCCCTTAGCTAGTCTCCGTTTATTCTGCAGCTTTTGTTTCGAGTTACCAATATTAGCAACGGAACCGGTATCTAATACCCAGGTGCTATTAGGAGTACTAGTAAGGTAAACATCAATAACACGTATATCAAATATACTTTTGTTGAAGTTGCCAGCCTTCTTATCTACCAAGTATTTGGGGCAGCTCCGCTACAAGTGACCGTTTCCCTTACAATAGAAGCACTTAGTCTCGGGTTTGGGTTCGACCTTGGGTTTCTTCACTGGAGCGGCAACTGGTTTGTCATTCATGAAGTTTCCCTTCTTGACCTTGCCCTTCTTCAAAACAGTTGTCTTGTTAGCCATCAACACTTGATGCTCCTACTTGATCTCTACCTCTGCGGTCTTAAGCACCGCGAACAGCTCCGGGATCATCTCCATCCCTTGCCTGTTATAGTTCATCACGAAGCTCTAGTAGCTTGGTGATAGTGACTGGAGAATTCTTTCAATCACTATCTTATCTAGAAGATCAACTCCCACTTGATTCAAGCGACTATAGCACCCAGACATTCTGAGCACATGCTCACAGGCCGAGCTATTCTCCTCCATCTTGTAGGAAAGAACTTGTTAGAGGTCTCCTAGCTCTCAACACGGGCATGAGTCTGAAATACCAATTTCAACTCTTGGAACATCTCATATGTTCCACGGTGTTCAAAACGCCTTTGGATCCCAATTCTAAGCCGTAAAGCATGGTGCACTAAACTATCAAGTAGTCATCACAACGTGTCTGCCAAATGTTCACAACATCCACAGATGACACTAGAGGGCTTGGCACACCGAGTGGTGCATCAAGGAAATATGCCTTCTGTGCAGCAATGAGGACAATCCTCAGACTATGGACCTACGCATAATTGCTTGCAATATCTTTCAACTTAGTCTTTCTCTAGGAGCGTATTAAAACAGGGAGCTATATCACGAGCTATTGAACATAATTTGCAAAGACAATTTACACTATGTTCATGATAAATGAGTTCAATTAATCATATTACCTAAGAACTCCCACTGAAATCAACATCCCTCTGGTTGTCCGAGTGTAATACGATCCAAATTCACCAACCCAAGTCCGATCATCATGTGAGATGAGGTGGTTTCAATGGTGAACATCTCCATGTTGATCATATCTACTATATGACTCATGCTCAACCTTTCGGTCTCTTGTGTTCCAAGGCCATGTCTGTACATGCTAGGCTCGTCAAATTTAACTCAAGTGTTCCACATGTGCAAAACTGGCTTGCACCCGTTGTATGTGAATGTAGAGTCTATCACACCCGATCATCATGCGGTGCTTCGAAACGACAAACTTCCGCAACGGTGCACACTTGGTAAGAACACAATTTTATCTTGAAATTTTAGTGAGGGATCACCTTATAATGCTACCATCGTCGTAAGCAAAATGAGATGCATAAAAGGATTAACATCACATGCAAATCATAAGTGACATGATATGGCCATCAACTTGTGCTTTTGATCTCCATTTCCAAAGCACTGACATGATCTCCATCATTACCGACATGACACCTTGATCTCCATCATCGTGTCACCATCGGGGTTGTCACGCTAACCATGCTTCTACTACTATTGCTACCGCTTAGCGATAAAGTAAAGCATTACATAGCGCTTATTGATTGACATGCAGGTCATACAATAATTAAAGACAACCCTATGGCTCCTATCGATTGCCGTATGCATCGACATGCAAGTCGATATAAACTATTACAAACATGATCATCTCATACATCAAATATATCTCATCATGTCTTTGGCCATATCATATCACAACATACCTATAAACTATTACAAACATGATCCTCTCATACATAAAATATATCCCATCATGTCTTTGGCCATATCATATCACAACATACCCTACAAAAACAAGTTAGACGTCCTCTAATTGTTGTTGCATGTTTTGCATGGCTGCTATGGGTATCTAGTAAGAACGATTCTAACCTACGCAAAGCCACAACGATGATATGCAAGTTTCTATTTAACCTTCTAGAAGGACCACCTTTGTCGAATTTGATCCAACTAAGGTGGGAGAGACAGTCACCCGCCAGCCATCTTTATGCAACAAAGTCACATGTCTCTCGATGGAACCAGTCTCATGTACGTGGACATGTAAAGTTTGTCCGGGCCGCTTCATCCCACAATACCGCCGAATCAAGAAAAGACCAAGGAAGGAAGCAACATGAATATCAATGCCCACAAACTCTTTTGTATTCTACTCATGATGTCATCTAAGCATAGACCTAGCTCATTATGCCACTGATGGGGAAGGTTGCTTGGGAAAAAAAATTCCTACGCTCACCAAGATCAATCTAGGAGATGACCATCTACGAGAGGAGAGATTGCATCTACATACCCTTGCAGATCGCTAAGCAGAAGCGTTAGGAAACGCGGTGGATGTAGTCAAACGTCTTGGCGATCCAATCACGATCTGTCCCACAAACTTCTTCACGATCCAATCACGACCTATCCCGTGAACTCCCGGTCCAAGTGCCGAACGAACGGCACCTCCACGTTCAACACATGTACGGCTTGATGACGCCTTCACCTCCTCGATCCAGCAAGCGATGGTGAAATAGTAGCTCGAGTCCTCCGGCAGCACGACGGCGTGGTGGAAGTGGTGGTGGCGGAATCTCAGTAGAGCTTCGCTAAGTGCTACAGAGAAGTGGCGACGTGGTGTGGAGATGTGTTCTCTGGGGTGTGACTGCCCTCTCTCTATTTCTCTATATATAGGGGAAGGGAGGAGGGGGTGGTGCCCCTAGGGTTTCCCCTATGGGGGGCGGCTACCAGCGCAGATGGGATCTCCCCTAGGGTGATTTGCCCCCCCCCAAGCCGGGAGGTGGGAAGCCCTAGGGGGCGCCCCGACCCTCTTGGTTACATGAGATGGGGTGAGGGGTGCGCTCAACCACTTAGTGGGCTGGTTTTCCCCCTCCCCTTGGCCTATGGGCCCCCAACACTTGCTGCCCCCCCCCGAAACCCCTTTCGGTGACGCTGGTCATCACCCGGTACCACCGTAACAATTTTGGACTCCAATACCCTTTGTCCAATATATCGATCTTCACCTTCGGACCATTCCGGAGTTCCTCGTCACATCCGGGATCTCATACGAGACTCCGAATAGCCTTCGGTAACCACCATAATGACTCAACTATACTTATATCGTCACCAAACGTTAATTGTGTAGACCCTACGGGTTCGAGAACCACTATTCAAGAATTCGATAGATAAATCAGTTCACGGGCTAGTTAATCCCTACTCACTTGGTGACCTACTCGAATAGTGACTATTTGTTGTGTTAACTATCAAAGCCGATTAACGGGCCTGTCAGACCAATTAATCGGTGTTAGGCTGATTAATCGCCTTGGTCCGTTAACTGGTAGCAAGCAAAGCCCAATCTTTTTGGCCTGTGACCACCCCTTCAAAGCCCCTCTGGATCCTTATATCGCTAGGTTTTGGCCTCCTACCGCCCCTTCCGCTTCTTTCTCATCTAGCCCCGGCCTGGCTAGCGGCAGCAGGTCCTCACCGGCGCCCTGTCCAGCAGCTCCGCCGCTACAAGCTTCAGCTCCGCCACTTGCCTGCCTGCTCTCCCTTCCCCTGCATTAGCTGCTCTAGTGCCCTTGTCTTCTCCCATGGATTGCTCGTCATCACCCGATCCGTTTGCTACTGCCCATCTTGTGGTGGCGGCTATTCTCCTAGCTATTCCTCCATGGCATCCCCAAATAGCAAGGTAGTACCCTCTTCTTCCTCTCTTACATGCTAGATAATCTAGCATCGTATAGATTATTAAATTTTGTAGAATATAGATTTATCCATGGAGTATATTACATATTTGTAGATTAGATATGTAGATAGTGGCTTCTAAAATACTAGATCAAATCACCAACACTTGAACGCTTACGTGCAAGCTAGCTAGACAAGCAAGCACGCAAGTAGGTTATGTTTACTCCATGGATCAGGTAGGTTTAGTGATTCAAGGTGGATTAATGTGGTATTACCTTCTTCTTGGGTTGATGAACTTGAGCCGGAGCCGGCCATGGTGAAGTAGTAGCCGGTGATGGCAGAGACCTAATGGCGGCGGTGGAGCTTCCCATGAGCACCGCGCTAACCCTAGATCGGTATGGCGTGTAGGTGGGGTTTGTGGCGGCGATGAACTTTGTCATTTGTGCCCCGGCTCCCACCTCTGTTAATATAGCACGAGTCACAAGGGCCCACCAACCATAATGGGTTGGGCACCCCTGATTAGGGCGCATTGACCAAGGGCCTGGCAGGTCGTTGGGCCTGCATAGAGGAGATCAACCTAACATTCTCCCGCTTGATGTCAACACTTTTAACCTTATACTTTCTAGTTTATTTGTTTCATCACATATTGGTACATAGAGCATGTTTCATTGTCATAGCTTAAATGCAGATAGAATCATACAGCTACAACATAGTTTTGTGCAGAAACAAATTCTGTTCCTTTTGGGCCTATCCAGGAATCATAAGGTTTCCCTTAAACCCATGCCGGCTAAGTTTTCCTTGAACACATTGTTTGGTAAGCCTTTTGTTAGCGGATCCCAAAGCATATCTTTTGTCCTTATATGCTCGAGACTTATAGTTTGATCCTGGATTTTATCTTTCACAACATAATACCTTATCTCTATTGTTTTGGCAGCATTACTCGACTTGTTGTTGTGAGGATAGAATACTGCCTTGTTGTCATAATACATCTTTAGTGGTTTGTGAATACAATCTACCACTTTCAAGTCGGGTACAAATTTCTTTAGCCATATCGCCTGCCCCGTGGCTTCAAAACATGCTATGAATTCTGCATACATCATAGATGATGCAACAATCAACCGTTCGGAGCTTTTCCACGAAATAGCTCCCCCAGCGAGAGTGAATACGTATGCTGATGTGGATTTTCTATCATCTCTGTCCCCCGCAAAATCTGCGTCAGAATACCCTTTTATCTCTAGGTAATCACATCTCCTGTATGTTAGCATGTAGTCCTTCGTGCCTTGCGCATAATGCAATGCTTTCTTTACCATCTTCCAATGCTCTATGCCTGGATTCTCTTGATATCTACCGAGTACCTTGGTGATAAAGGCTAAGTCAGGGCGAGTGCACACTTGTGCATACTGTAAGCTGCCAACTGCCGAAGCATATGGTACTGCTTTCATTTGATCGATCTCGTACTGGTTCTTCGGACATTGGAATTTCCCAAAACTATCGCCTTTAACTATAGGAGCAGGTGTGGCTTTACTTGCATGCATATTATACTTTTTAAGAACCTTTTCTAAATATGCTTTCTGTGATAGTCCTAAGACTCCATTGTTTCTATCTCGGTGAATTTCTATGCCCAAAACATATGATGCTTCACCAAGATCTGTTATGTCAAAATTCGAGGATAAGAACTTCTTTGTTTCTTGTAGTAGACTAACATGACTGTAGCAAGCAGAATATCATCCACATATAAGATTAGGAAAATATATTTCCCATTTTTAAACTATGCACAAATGCAGTTATCCTCAATATTTTCTTTAAATCCAAAACTTTTAATTGTTTGATTAAACTATAGATACCACTGTCTAGAGTCTTGCTTTAATCCATAGATGGATTTCTTCAGGCGACATCCCATATTTTCCTTACCTTCCAGGATAAAACCCTTGGGTTGTTTCATGTAGACATTTTCCTTTCAATTTCCATTGAGAAATGTCGTCTTTACATCCATTTGATGTAACTCTAAATCAAAATGAGCAACTAATGCCATTATGATTCTGATGGAATCCTTACATGAGACTGGAGAAAATTTCTCAATGTAATCTATCCCTTCTCTTTGTGTAAATCCTTTTGCCATGAGTCGTGCTTTATACTTTTCTACATTCCCTTTAGAGTCATACTTAATCTTGTAGAACCATCTACAGCCTATTGTTTTGGCTTCTTTAGGAATTTCCTCTAAGTCCCAAACATCTTTGGAACTCATTGATTTCATCTCATCTTCCATTTCCTTCACCCACATTGATGAATGAGGGCTTCCCATGGCTTCTTCATATTAGGTGGGATTTTTTCCAGATGAACCATTTCTGTGTTATAAACTTTAAAGTCAGTAGAAATAGCTTGGTCCTGTAGACCTTCTAAGGCCTCAGTTTCTGGCACATTCTGTGCCTCAACTTCTGGCACATCTTCTAAAATTTGCTGTCGCACCTCCCTTTCATGCTCAACAACGGGTTCCTTTGGCTCCTGACGGACAGGTTCACTACAAAAAAAATACACTTCCGTGATGATACGTGTTTGTCACAGTAGGTCGCGTTTCCTATCATGCATGTACATCCATCATGATTTTATGACAGAATCAAGATAGTCATACATGTGCTGTCGTAGAAGTGCTCCATGACATTACCAAAATTATCATCACGGAAATGTCCACTTCCATGATGATAAATCGTGCGTCACAGAAGTGCTTTCGTCAAGGGTGACCGACACGTGGCATCCACTGTAACGGAATGCCGTTAAGCTATCGGGTCGGGTTTTGGATCCGATAACCCGTTAACCGCCCCGACCAATGGGTATTTTCCACGTGTAAAATCATCATTGGCTGGAGGAAACACGTGTGGGCTCATCGTTGGGACAGATGTCATCCACTCATTGTACAGAAGGCGCCTATGATACGTCGACAGGTGGCACGGTCCAACAGAGGCCCATTCCTGTGAAAAGGCCGGCCCGTTTGACTTGGTCAAAAGGTGGCGGGCCGGCCCATGGAAAGCCTATTAACGGCTTGTTCACATATAGCCCATTTACAGCCCGCTAACCCAAGGCCCGTTACGCCCTATCCGAATTAGGCCCAGTAGCATCATCTGGGCCATCCAATATGATTCCAGCCCGTTTTCACTTCTGGCCCATGTATGGACCATGACGTCTTTCGTCCCATGTGAGGCCCTTTGTAACTCTTGGCCTATTAACGGCCCATGGTGAAACTGGCCCATAATGAACAGTGTATCACTTTACACCCATTAACGGCCCATGGTGAAACTGGCCCGTAATGAACAGTGTATCACTTTATACCCATTAACGGCCCGTTATTCCGTTGGGCCATTTCCAGCCCATGTTATCTTTCGGCCTTCTTAGAGCCCATTTATTCTTGGGATCATTTCCAGCATTCGTTTACTTATGGCTCGTTACTGTCATTTTCTACTTGTGGACCAAATTCAGCCTGTGTTACAGTCGGCCCGTTTGTGGTCCATTAATACATTGGGCCGTTTTCATAGCGTCATCAAATACGGCCTAGCGATGGCCCGTTATGGTCGGCCCATGAATGGACGATTCCAACTCTAGCCCGTTTACGGCCATAATGCGGTCTATTTGGCCCATGTTTGGCCAGTCGATCATACGGCCTGTATAAGGCCCATTGATGATACGGCCCGTAGAAGGCCCATTGCTTCTACGGCCCGTAGAAGGCCCATTGTTTCTACTGCCCATAGAAGGCCCATTGTTTCTATGTCCCGTAGAAGGCCCACTGTTTCTACGGCCCGTAGGAGGCCTAGTGTCACTACAGTAAATATTAGCCCATGGTTATTGTGGCCTACTTTTAAAAAATAGGTTATTGCAGCCACTAGCAAACCGCGGAAAAAGAACTGCAATGACTACAAGCAAACAAATAAACAAGACAACAAGGAAATAAATAAGCAAGCAACTAACGCTAATCTATCACGACTATTACACATATTACATCCTATGAGCATCAAAGTTCGCCCAGTGCAAATATAGGGAACAAAGTAGCATATCATATACACTGGTTGTCAAAGTTGGGGACCAGTGCAAATAAACGCCACAGCAAAACAAATCCAGAACTGAATCCACTTCAGAAGATCTCAAGAAACAATATCCTGGGTACCCATAGTGCTGGCAAGATGCTTAGCAAGCTTAGTAACTTTCTCTTGTTTGGCGCTTAAATCCTCCAGCACTTGCTTTTGCACCAGAAAATATGCATATGAATTCTGCAGGGACATCCTCAGTCCTTCAGCTTCCTGTCGCAGCACATCTGATCGATGTTTTTCAACTTGAAGTTGAGACTCAAGAAGACGAACTGATTCAGGCAGCGAGTTCGAAGAGCTAGTGCCAGCAGTAGTGGTCGGTAACTCGAACACTACATCAAGACAGGAATTTTGGTTTCTCTCACTGTCGTCAAGATAATTTTTATCAGCTTTCTTGGAGACCAATAGGGATGTCTCACTATCTTGAACCTTATCTGCATTACTTCCTTTACCATTGCATAATGCGGTACTGTTCTCCAATATTTTGTCCGCATTCTAAAAGAGAAAGAAGTAGACACATCACAGGTTTACCATGTTGTATATGAAATTCATTTTGGTAAATGAGTTCAGTAGTAAAGTGGACTAGATAACAGCATGAAACAAACATATATCTATGTACCATGGTCACTTTATGGTCTATATCATTCTAGTTTTTGTTGCCAAATCAAGATAGAGACACAGTTCAAATAATATTTGTTCAAGACAAAGCAGAATAAACAAAGTATAAGTGTGGGAAACTATGGAGCAATAACAACACTTGTAATGTGCATGACATGAGAACATAACTGTTTATTCAATTGAAACTGACATCAAGATAGAGCAGGTTACAACAGCAAACCAGTTAAAGAAACAGGTTTAAAACATACATGTTGCGCCATTGGAGTTTCAATTCCATCCTTCAAATTTGAAAATAGTTGGTATGAGTAAATACGGTAATGCAAGAGCAAAGGAGTATGAACCATAGCTATAGAACCTGACCTGAGAACAAATCTTCTTCTCCTTTAAGCGTTGAGTTGGGATTCAGAGTGGTGGTCCTCGTGCTTTGGGCACTGTAGGTTCCTTACTAACTGCTCGTGTTTGGGTGTTCTGTGATGGAGATGATGTTGTGTCAACTGGAACTGGGTTACTATCTGTCAGCGTTGGGGTTAGAAGGGTTGTAGCTAGTTCTCTGTCCAACTGGGTAGGGGTACCATCTGCGAGAGTCTGGGTTATCTGTGGTGGATCTAGTCCTTGGGCAAGTACAACCGTGGTTCTATCTGCATCAACTGGTAGCACTATCTGTTCTAAAGACCGTGTTGTTATTCCCTTAGATACTGCCATCACCCTCTCCAATTCAAATGGGTGATAAACAAGAAAAGTAATTGAAAGTATAGACATTGTATGATAGACAGGTGCAATGGATAGTGGGGAATAAAAGAGGGCATGAAATAATTCATATTTATGTTGTCTAACCAAACATGATAGCATGACACAATTTCACATATATGATGGCTAACTAAATAGGATAGCATGACACAATTTCACATTATGATGGCTAACTAAAAAAGATGGAAAGACGTAGTTCAAAATATGATGACTATGTAAACAGGATGACATGATATAACTATATAATGTGTTCATTAAATAGGTTGGCATGCCATAATTCAAAATATGATGACTGTAAACACTAAACAGGATGAGATGATATAACTATATGATGTCTTGATTAAATGGGTTGCCGTGCCATAATTCAGATAGATGATGTGTATGTACTATGTAAACATGATGGCATGATATAATTCAAATATGTGATTTACATAGTAAGAAAGTAAGTAGATGGCAATCCATATATGATGTAAAAACTAAGCAATGCAAGACAACATGCATGACATGGGTAATCTAACCCTGCCAACTTTGAGCATAGACCTCAGGGGGGAAATAGGACTGGTCATCAGTCTCTGAATCCTCCTCTGAGGAGCTCTCTGTAACCAGCAAGATGTCTGCTTCAGCAGGTAGCATTTTCTGCTCTGAATACCTTGTTTTCACTCCAGATAGTTCCATCACTACTTCAAATGGCTGATGCACAGGAAGAGTAGTTGAATATACAAAGATTGTCGACAAATGGAACACGTAATACAAAAAAATGATAGGATGATATAATTCACAAACATGATGATTGGCTAAACAGCATGGCATTGCATAATTCACATATATAATGCCTTTGCAACAAGATATCATTGTATAATTCACATATATAATGTCTTGCAACAAGATGGCAATGCATAATTCACATATATGGTAATTAGGCACTGAATAGGTGGCATTCACACAAAGCATGTCTAAACTAATCAAATGACATAGCAATGTGAGACACCATACGCACGATATGAGCAACATAATCCTGCCAAGTTAGAGCATACACCTCAGGGGGGAATAGGACTGGTCATCTGTCTCTGAATCCTCCTCTGAGGAGCTATCCATAACCAACGAGATATGCACTTCGTCAGATAGCATAGTCTGCTCTGAAGACCTTGTTTTCACTCCAGAATTTGCCATCATGGTGTCAAATGGCTGATGCACACGAAGAGCAGTTGAATGTACTAACATTGTTGACAAATATAATATGTAACAAAAAAAGGATGGCCTGTTATAATTTACATATAAGACGACTGGCTAAGCAGGATGGCATTGCAAAATTCACATATATGATGCCTGGCTAAACAAGATGGAGTTGCATAATTCACATAAACGATGAATAAACTAAATAGATGGCATTTGCAAAAAGGATGTCTAAACTAAGCAAATGACATATTTGATGTATAAAGTAAGCAATGCAAGGGACCATATGCATGATATAACCAACATCAGCATGCCAAGTTAGAGCAAAGACCTCAGGGGGTAAATAGGGGTTGTCTTCTCCTTCTGAAACCCCCTCAAAACAGATATCTTCCTCTCAATTACAATTCGAAATGCGTGGAGGGGGGCTGCCTTTGCGCCTACCATGGAGCGACGTCTGCATGAAATTTTATTGCCACGCAAGGCTCGTCTCTTTTTCTCTACATGTTTAGTTCCCTTGTTTACAATAACTGTCATGCATAATAATAAAACATAGTGAGATTATCTAAGGAGTGCATGCAGAAATCCAGAGTGATGGTAGCAACCTATGGATAGACCCAAAACCAATAATAGCAGGCAGATAATGGCTTCAGTTAAAAATACAAATAATGGCTTCTTTACTGTTTGTTTCCCACCCAACATGAAACTCATAGTAGACACCGGAGATTAACCACATAGTAGATAGATAGATACTATTGATTGCGGCCCCGATATGTACCCCACAACCATTTAAAAACTCAAGTTTGACCATTAGTTTGGAGCTGACTCAGAGTCTAATTGGTGAACAGGACGATAAAGTAGCATGTAATATTAAGCGATGCATAATGTAAGCAGACACGAAAGAGTGCGACCTCTCTTGCGGACCCGTGTAGTCTTCGAGGTCATCTGCTCGGTTGATGATGGTAATGCAGTTTTCATGGCTGCCAGCGACGGGGAAGAAGATCTGAGGCGGCGAAAGACAGTCTGGAGGCCGGATCCCTGCTGTGCTGGACCCTTCTGTCGTTGGAGCAGCTGAGCTGGGCTGGACGACGATGCAGCAGGAGTGGGACAAACCACGCAAAGTTTTCTTCAACAACTATCTGTAAGAGAAGTAATTCTGTAAGGGCTCGATTGAATTGGAGGATTCCAACAATGCAGGCCCGCCGCCGCCCCGCCCGCCCCGAAACACTCCCCACCGCCGGTCCGCCGCCGCCCCGGCCATCCCTCTAGCCCCACCCCCTTGCCGAGCTTTTTCTCCGGCGATCCCCACGCCACCGCCCCGCCACCGCTGGCGACCACCGCCCCCACCTTGAACCCTAAGATAGATAGTGGGGTACCTCTCCAGCGAGCCCCCCTCCCCGCTGCGGCTGGTTCTTCCTTCAACCCAGCGAGCCCCCCACCCCCTGAAAATCGACTAACCCAAAAGTCAATTTAGTTCACTGAAGTGTAGCTAAATCAGAGCAGCATCGCAAGCAAGAGCAAGAGCGAGAGCAGCAGCGCGAGCAAGAGCAATAGCAAGAGCAGACCAGGCAGGGGACCGAGAGCAAGAGCAGAGCAGCAGCGTGAGCGAGAGCTAAAGCAGCAGCGGCTCCTACTGATGTGGACGTCGCCGCTGAGGGAGCGACGCCGTGGAGGAAGTGGCCGGCGACACTGCCGTGGATGGAGCCGCGCCGTGTCGGCTCGGGCCCGAGCGCTAGTAGCACCGTGAGATCGGATCAAGAAGAAAATGCGGCGATTAGTGTACAACCTCTTTGGTTGCGCCGATTTGGCCGCAGCTTCATCCGAGGAAATGGTGATGATGATGCTCTTCCGGTGGTGCTGGTGAATACAGCGGTGTGGGAATGGAGGTGGCACGAAAGACAAGGGGAACATCGGGGCAGCTCCTTGGAGGTGGAGGACAGGGTGGCTGAACCGGCGGGACAACGAGATCGATGACAGATCCTCATACGATACGGTGGATGAGGGACGTCGAGGTGTTGATGTGGACGACGTCGTCGGGGAAGTGGCTCCGGCCGGGTGGCGGCCGGGGCAGGTTGTGGGGCTTCGTCGCGGGTTTTCGCGGTCTCGGTGTACGAATGGGTGGGCGGATGGGATGGTAGTGGGGAACCATGGCTTAGGGACGCGCTTGTCCGACATGTGGGGTAAGTTATGAAAGTACCCCCACCGATTTGAGGCAGTTGTTTTGGTTCAGGGGTACCACGGGCATTCCGCGTGTCAGGATTTCACAGGAGGTGGGAGTGTTCGCGCGCGTTGTAATTTCGGAATAGCAAGGCGCGGGTTGAGATGGAGGGAGTTGTCGGAGCACGATGAGACAAAGATATATCTTAAATATTTCGGGCTCACAAGGCACGGCTTGAAATTTCCGGACAAGCCTAACGTGTACTATACCAAATAAATGCGCACTACAAATGTCATTCAAAACTTTGAATTCATGGTATGTTCAATTAAAATATTTAGCTACGTGTATAATACATGCAACCTACTACTCAAATGAACGTTTTAGTGCATTCCAAACGTATATACTACCGCTTCAATATGAACTAAATTTGAATTTGTTTCTCTATTTGAATAAGATCTATAGTAATGATTGTTGTGAATTCAAAGCAATTGAATTCGTTTCTCTGTTTTAATAGGATCTACAATCATCATTATTGTCAAGTTAAACCATCGTTTGTGTATTATCTTCACAACACACCACATGATTAGTCTCGAGTGACATATGAACTATGTGTACTATATGAACTCAAACTTGATTTTTTTGAATCCACTTTATGTTGATTTCAAATCACATTACATTTCTAGCTCTAGCTAGATCTTCATAATCTAAACCATGTCTCATATGTATAATGTGTTTATCACATTATGTATGGTGCCCTGCCCCCTACACCTACAAGTATTTAGATGTGAGTTGCAAACACCACACATTACCACAAATTCAAATAAAATGTGAGAACGTTCGATATATAGTATTGTTTAGATAGTTCGATATTTACTTGTAAGCTGCAAACGCCACACATTATCACAAATTCAAATAAAATATGAGATTGTTTGATGTATAGTGTGGTTTAGATTGTTCAACATTTAGCTGTGAGTTGCAAACGCCATTCATTATCACATTATGGTATAACATGTGCACAGCACGTGTATCACCGCTATATTCATGCATGCATATGTTTAAAACACTATGATCTCCTATTCAAATATATGAATCCGCTATCATATCAAATTATGATCTTTGTTAGTCTCATACACCCACACAATCCTCTGACCTTTGTAGCTACCACTAACTTTCTCTCGTGCATGCACACGCCCGCCTCACCCTCCCCCTCCCTCGGCATTCTATCCACCGGGCACATTCATTTTTTTCTTTAGGTCGTTCTCCCAGAGTCTCCACAAATCCTTTCCGACACACACCGATCAATAAACCTCTCCAGCGATGCCTGCCTACAACATACACACGCACCTTCAATCTCCTCCTTTATGCGTCCTTGCCTCGTGTCTCTCATACGGTCACACACACGTGTAAACTCTCGCCCCTCTTTTCATCGATCTCACAACCGCACACTCCGCCCCCTATCTAGCTAGTAGCTGGGCCTCTCGCACCACCTCCTAGCTCCATTCTCTCTGTCTATCCGTCTCGACGGGCCTTATTTTCCTCTAACAAATGGATGTACACCGACCGATCTCTTGCTATACTTATAGCTAGCTAGGTCCTTATAACTCATTTTTACCCACGCGTCGATCGATCTACCTCATTAGTTATGTCTATCCCTTCCTCCGACAAACAACAATTGATCTACCGATCTAGTTAGGTTTGCTTACCAAACACATGGTTCCCCTTCATCATCCATGGATGCGTCCCGACAGATATATCACGCACAGGCACACACAGAAACACATCCCCACTCTTATTGATAACATTGCAGTTCCACCCTAAGTTTGTCTAGTAGGCCTCTCCCACCATCTTCGAGAAGCAACTCCATCACCCATCCAGCACTCTTCTCCTCTCCCTCCCTCACTCTCTCCTCTCTCTCTCTCTGTCCCATCATATTTCCCGTCCTTCAGTTATGTATGGATGTCGACCGATCTCCCTCAAGGCATAGCTGGGTCTCTCCTTCTCAACACATATACTAGTCGTTCTACCTCTATACTTAGGCCTCTGCCTACCCCTCCCCACCCACCTCCTCCCTCCACACACCTATACAACAAGCGCTCTAGTCATGTCTCCCTGCCACACACAAACTTGACATGTGCCCTCTGACGTTCCGGTAGGTCAGTCGCCCTATATCTTTGACTTGCACACACACACACACACACACACAATTTTGATGGCTCTCTTCATCGATCTCGCACCCACCCACTTGATCCTCTCTTTGACTCTTTGATATCTATGACCCCTCCCTCTGTTCTCGTGGATTGCCCGACCCTCTATATATGATATGGATAGGCCTCTATTTTCACACACATTGCATGCAAAATTTTGTTTGAGATGTCATCGACACATATTCCCACAAATACATTCACGAAATCAACCCCCACCCCATCCCCCCCACCCCCACCCAAAAACAAAAATCACTCACGAACACGGTTTGTATCTCTCACACACACCCACGTAGGTGGGGGACGTGCACGAAGAGAAGAGGTTCATGCATGGCACACGTACTCCCGTCTCTTTCCCAACCACACCCGCGTTGGTACACAGTGGAGCTCATTTCTGTACGAAAAAGGCAGTGCACGTGGTAATTTGGCACGTGTAGTGGTTGTCCACTTGGTGGAGGGAGAATCGTCTACCACGGGTGAACAAACAAATTGCGACTATTGACGCGTTATGTTAAATTAAAAAAAGAAGCAAACCATCTGGGTCCTGCCTTAGAGGCAAGGCTCTATACACTGAGTACTTTTGATGTGTCCCGTCAACTCGTAGAACGAGGAGAAGCTTGCTTAGTACGCCGTCTCCTCGCCCACGGGCGCGGTGGCTCACAAGATGAGGTGAAGCTTGGTTAGTACTGTCCACTTTACGCCCGCTCCCTCGCCCATGTGCGCGGTGGCTCGCACGACGAGTAGAAAAATTTACTACTCCCTCCGCTTACTCCTCGTCCCTACTACCTTGGTTATAGAGATTATATCATATTGTTTGGAATATATATGTCCTTTAGTAGATTTCAGTATGAACTACTAGTACATACTCCAAACACTGATGTATATAGACATATTTTAGAGTGTAGATTCACTCATTTTGCTCCGTATGTAGCACTCTCCCTCGCCCCTCGACCCTCCCCCACGTGGTGGACGTGCAGCAATTCATTCGGTCTCATATAGCCAGAACGATATATACTGCACTACCATTATTGCTCGACTTCCCGAAGAGGCGAAGAGCCAATTGCAAGGTTAATATTTTAGAGATGCCAAGCGGAAAGTTATAGGAGAACGAGTAGTAGGTGCCGCGTCATTTATATAAAGTTTTTTTCTTCAGTGGCACGTACGTAATATGATAGGTTCATATGGAGAGAAAAGGAAACCGCTCCACTATATACATAGTTAGGACGGGCCATCCTACACGGTTGCTTGCTGGGGTTGCTCTCTTCACACTGTCTCGCACAAAAGGACTGTGGCCACATCTCTAACATCCCGGTGAATCACATCCGTCGGGGGAAGGGGTGGATGCTTAGTGTAGATGCGGTCGCTGTCGCCGATGGCGAAAACCCACTGTCGGCACGTCCCAATAAGGGGTCCCCGTCGTTCTCTCCCACAAAGCCGATGAGGTTGCCTTCGTCCCTTGCTCACTATCGCGACATGGGCAGTTGCCGCCTCCTGCCGCCCTCCTCAAGTTTGAGCTACGTCCCTCAGGTACAACTCCCATTACAGTCGGCTTGCACCACTGCTCCAGCTACCCACATCACTCCATGTGGATATTTCTCTACTCCTTTGCCCCGCACATACCTCTGCTGGCTTCTACGTACTGTATTTGTGATGAGTTTATGTCTCATCAACTAGTCCCAGTAATCTTATTCTAATCACGCTTCTTCAATTTCTTTGCCACAGGGATGCTCATCTCGATTTTGGTGAAACTGCACAAAATGATCCGATGGTCAAAAGGTTGCAAACTTCATTTCTTAGGAAGCTCGAATGTTGCCAGCAAATTGAAGCCTAGTTAGGGTTCACGGTTCAAGGGCTAGGGACTGCATGGATCTTTTTTTCTTTAGCTGCCTCTGTTCCAAAATAAGTGTCAACTTTAGTAGTAGTACAACTTTGTACTAAAGTTTGCATAAAGTTGAGACACTTATTTTGGAACGGAGGGAGTACATATTTGCTATGATCTGTCAATCATTGAGATGCAATAGCATGCATGTTAGTCTCCTTTGTATTTGATGAAATGTTGCAACGGGCAACCTTGGACGCAAGATACATGTAACAGAAGCTGGAAGCTTCATAGCATTGTACAAATTTATCTCGCTGATAAATTACAGTACCTACTATACTAATACTTCCTCCATTCCTAAATATAAGTCTTTGTAGAGATTTCACCATGAACCACATGCGGATGTATATAGATGCATTTTAAGTGTAGATTCATTCATTTTGTTCTGTATGTAGTTCACCTAGTGGAATCTCTACAAAGACTTATCTACTAGTAATAGCTAGCCCCCACTACTAGGAATTCTCTATCCTCTCCTTGAACCACATCATCAAAATTAATGTAGTCGTTAGATGAACTAAATCAATCCACAATAGCCGTCTGATCTAGACGTTGAGAGGCTCCGCACTAAGACACATGCAAGCATGCAGAAATACCATGGCATGCATGTGAGTGGATTTTAAATCACATCAACATGTCTGCACACAAGCATGTACCGGTAGCATGCATGCAAGTGAGCTTTTAAGTCCCATTAACATGTCAAAAAGAAAATTATAATCCCATTATGCAGTAGGAGTTGGCTGATCTTTTTTCCTTACGTGGGATGATCCAATTGATGATGGGAGTTTTTTTAGTTTGGCTACCACATTTGTCATGCAGTTATAGAGTTTTTTTAGTTCTATGAAATCGATAATTTTACACAGAGAGATATACGGCTGTTCCTCGGCAACGCGCGTGGACTCAAATAGTATTTAGGAACGGAGGGAGTACTATGTAAAGAGTTAGGTGTCGCACGGTGTCCAGAAAATAAGGTGATAGTGTGAGGTGGGCCATGTAATCATTGAGCCTGCGTGTTTTCACTGCTCTTGCACTCCTCCGTTGTAAGAATGGAGAAAATTGTAATCTAGTACTACCTCCGTCTAGGTGAATAAATCATTCACGTAGTTCTAGGTCATTGATTTGAGGGATTAAATATGTGTTGTATGTGATGAAAAGAATATCACTAGATTTCTACACAGATGTAGTTTCTAAGTATATAATTTTTGTCACATATAATATATATTTAGATAGTTAAATCGTCGACCTAGAAGTATGTGAATGACTTATTCACCGAGACGAAGGTAGTAGTACCTCCTTCCGCCGAAAGCGTGGGACATCCAGCAGTCCTACCACCTCAGTAATAAAGACTAATGAGTCGTCAAATCACATAGACCCAGAAGTAAGTTGGACGGACGAAGCAACCATCACTCTGGCGCCAGCGAGAGGTTGCGTCCGCTCTTCCCGGGCATGAATGTGGCACCGATTCTTTGGAGCGGCACTGACCTTTTCGGGCGTGAAGCGCGCGCGGGCGATGGAGGGGCTTTGGGTGGGCCAGGCTGGTCAGGAGCACGTGGCAGTTGTCCGCATGTCCCTACTGGACACGCCCGGAAACGAGAGGATGCACCGACTCGCGCGGCTAAAATCGTACACTACACACCATCTCTCTGTAGGAGTAGGTCGATCGCTCTCTCTAACACACACATGCTGTTAAACACACACACACACGCACACACCTTGGTCCCACTGCACCTTCTAATGTGACTTATTACACCTAGACGGAGGGAGTAGTGAGTACGAGATATGGTGGCACACTGACTTAGGTCGAATACAAGTGCCCAAAATTGTGTGCATGTTATAATAAGGATTCACTTAAAATAGTACGTGAAAGAACAAAGGGATCAATTGGACAGTGTTCCCAAGCAGTAGCGAGATGTGTGAGGTAAGATACACCGCTGGCGCTTTTAATTTTTCTTATTAATTTGTTTGTTTCACCCTTTGACTGGTGGGACCCAACGTACTACATGGAGAGAGGAAAGGTGACTAAGGCTGCATTATTTCTGCACCACTTTGGATAGTCTTACCACCAAAGCCACATGACACGATTATGATTTAAATCCCAATGACTCCCACACACACAAAAAAACACGGCATGCTTGTCACACGAATGCAGGAATGTATAAAAGGTTATTTTCCTCTCGTTGAACATAACGGGCGGGTTGTGTAGCTGGTTAGCGTGTTCGGTCATCAAACTTGAGCTCTCGGGTTCGATAACTACACTTGAGCATAATTTGTGCCAGGAGGATTATTTGAGTGGTCAAAATTGATAGATACGGAGCTATACGATCTCGTAGTGACTGTATAATCACCTCATCACGTATAAGCTGCAGCCTCGGCGCTTGTTTTCTAGGGTTTGCACGCTTCACACTCTCTCTCCAGTATATATATATATATACACGCTGGAGGCTCAGCGCTTGTAGTTGCTCTCTTCACACTCTCTCACCCTCTCCAGATCTAAACAAGACTTCGTTGGCCTCTCTCTCCCCTCACTGCTGCTCAAAGAGCCGGTAGGATCCGTCCGCCGGGAAGGGAAGGAGGCTTAACGATGTCGCCGTCGGCGAGGGAGGGAATCCACTATCGGCGCAGCTGTTCACTTTCACCCAGCGGCGGCGCGGGAGGGCATCCAACCCCTTCTTCTTCACCATCGTCCCATTGCCCACCGAACCACGCCCCAAGAACCTTAAGGTATAATTTACTTATTCCACATGCATTGCTCTAGCTGCATGTATACCATGAATCTAGGACGTGGTTCAAAGAGGAAAGAAGTGGGGGAAAGTAGTGGGAAAAGTTGTATAGCATGAATCTAGGATGTGGCTCAAAGAGGAAAGGAAGGGGGAAAGTTGTATAGCATGAATCTAGGACGTGGTAGAAAGAGGAAAGGAATGGGGGAAAGTAGTGAGAAAGTTGTATCGCATAAATCTAGGACGTGGTTCAAAGAGGAAAGGAAGGGGCGAAAGTACAAGTACAGACTGGCTATCCAGCACCTACGTTGGTCGAAAAGGGAAAACGATGACAAAGGCAGTACGCACATCTGTAACGAACTGATCTTTTATTTTGGGGGACAAGGCTGTAGAGTTTGAGCAGGACTAGATTTGTTGCGCTCACATAGGGAAAGGTGTCTAAAGATAACAAAACTGGGACCAACACAAATATGCTCCTTCGTTGTTTGTTCTTTGTTGCAACAGACTGTGCATGACCACACAGTACATCGGTAGATGCACATGGTGCTGGAGCGTCCACTGTCCCGTGCAACGCTTTAGCTTTTGTTAATCTAGGCCCCTGTTTGGTTAAAAACTCCCTAGTCCCTACCTGGTTGGTTCCAGGGACTAAACATGGACTAGAGGTTTTTAAATGACATGCTAAAAGACCATGTTACCCCTAGTAATGAACTAATATAGACAAGGTGCGATGTGTGGTAGGGTCAACTGTTGGAAAAAGTCCCAAAAAGACTCCCTCGGGGTCTTCTTTCTTTAGTCCCAAATGCCCACTTTTAGTCCCTAAAAGTCCCTCCTATTTGGTTTCGATGGGACTGACACGGAGTTTTTTTAGTCCCTACACCAAAATGTCCCTGTAAACAAACACCCTCTAATAATGCCGCTGGAAAATTGATGCAGTGCCACAGTTAAAAGCAAATTACATGTTTAACGAATTTTATTGTTAATATAATCTCTATGTAATATTAATCAATGCCACCATTTGAGAAATGCTACTGTCTTGCTTTCTTTCCCATTTAGATAAGGTAGATGCTTCTTTTGTTGGCTTCTGTGTCATCCATCATTATTGACCACTAGTTGTTTCCTTTGCGCCTCTGTGTAAACAGGGTTATCTACTTCACCTCGTTGCCATTGTGACATTTTGTTGCACTGCACATAACACTTTTGTTTTAGGAGTGTTTTGTGCAGTTCAACCAAAATGTCACACCGACAACGTTGCTTGATTGCTTGATCTTAGTGGAACTGCACAAGAGGAGATCTTACTTCCTCTCCATGTTGGCAAATTTGGTTCAGATCTTCTTCTTGTGAGTTGTGTGAATTCCTCATCATGAGAGGTCAGTACTAGCCTTCTTTCACATGATTCTGCAGTGTGCTGTCATATGTTCTGCTACTTGTACGGTAATGTTGCTTGATTTTAGTGAACTGCACAAATGGAGACAAGACTTCCAATCTGTATGTGCACCGTAATATCCCATTGAGGTAAGATAATGATATTTCAAAATTGTTGGCCTATATTTTGCCACTTTCATCAAAAAATTAAGTATAGTGTTGTATTTGTGCTCCCTAATTGACTTGCCAAATCTTACATTGAAGGCAAAGCTTTTCTGTTATTGAACCAAGTGATGAAGGGGAAGAACAAGCGGAAGAAAAACAAAAATCAACTCTCGGTGCTGTAATGAAGCACATTAACTATGATGACACAAGTAATGATGTAGTTTTGCATCTTAGTTTACTGCTATGGCTGGACCAAGCAATTGTTTTGCCAGTGATTTGATGCCACTCTTAATGTAATACATAATTATCTCTACTTGTGCAAACACGAATCTTCTTTGAAGATACCATATATTTTAGTGGAACTGCACAAGAATATGTTGGAAACATTAAACTAATCGAGGAGTATATAGTAAGTGTGGCCACCACAGTAGATAGCAACAGATGGTTCCGGAGAAGTGCTTCATCTGTATGCTCTACACAATAAGCCTCCTGACAAAGGTTGGTACTCACCCATTGATTTCATCCATATGATTGAGCTTTGTCATCTCTATTAGTGTTGTGCTACTGTTTAGATACTGTCATGAAAAAGTGGTATTGTCCTTGAGAAGTGCTTCATCTGTGCTGTTTTAAATATTTCCTTCCCTTTTTTCGAGCAAACAGGGATGCTAGCATTTTGTGCAGTTCCTCTTGTCTTTGCACAACAGGATCATCTTCCTCTGAAGAAGAATATGGACTACGTGAAGTGACTAGTTTCGATTATGCTAGTATGAAGAAGCCCTGTATATCTTCTCATCAGAAGGAGCAGTTGAAGGATGGTTACATTACTCCCCACAAGACCAAACTAACTTTAGCTCAGAAGGATTGACAAATCTCCATTTTTTGCTGTGATGCGCGAGTACAATGTTGTTCTAGGACTCTTTCTGGTGAGTTCCATTTTTCTAAAAGTGTGCTCTACATGGACCATGTAGGTGCCTGTTTAAGCTGTCAATTCATAGTACAGTTTGCTTTATACTAATCACTTTTTTGTATTTGTGCAAATAGGGGTGCTCGGCTTGATTTCAATGGGAACTGCACAAAATGTTCATGAATACATCAAATCATTCATTTCCACCACAAGAAAGGAGGTGCCAATAATTTCAAGGCGTTGCAACATATAAGGGAGAAATCATACAAGCTACGCGCGAATTTGGTTGATTTTGGTGGAACTGTACAAAAAGAACAACTGGTTTATTTAGCACGAGGTGCCATGTCAATTTCCGAACTGATGGCAAACCCTGCCCATTCCACAATCATAGGTATTTGTTATTTTGGAATGGGACAACCTTGTCAAATTTTGCTCATTGATTTTAGCAAGACATGCGTTTGATATTTTCGAATGGGACACCCTTTGCTTTCAGCAGTGTCGATCAATTTTTTCTTTATTCTTTAGTTGTGAACTAAATATTGCCTCTGACATGTGAGTCACTGAGATGCATAATCATCGATTGTTTTGAATGTTCTCTATGAATTGTCAGCCCTGTGTGTTTGATTGCAATGTACAGAAAAGCTTAAAAGCTGCTCAAACTCTTTGTACTCCTTCAGTTCCTTTTTACTTCGCACATTGTGAAAGTGCATACTTTTTTCTATAAGATTGGTCAAAGTAGAGATACTTTGAATGCAGACAAAACTTGTATGCAGACTAGAAAGGACCGGAGGGAGTACATGTGAAACTGCTGCAAACAAGGTGATCACTATGGGAATATTGCTAGTACGTATTGTTTTGCATGTTCATCCAATGTGAGTGATACAGGAATTCGAACTAATCAAAATAAATTCATTCATACACGGTCGGATTTCATGTAAACATGCCGGATTTCATTACATTTCATACATTCTTCAACTAAAAAGGGGTGCGCTGGAGGTATAATTAATTAACCGAAGCTACCCACCTGTGTCCCGCTGAGCCGAACAGAAGCTTCAGTGACTTAACTTCAGGTGCAGTTGCATACTGACATGTGGCCTGTTGGGCCCACGTGTCAGTCAGCCAACTGCACCAGTAGTTAAGTAGAAGCAGCATTCTTCTCCAACACAGCTCTCCGACTCCATATCGCCGCCAAGAAGCTAACCGGTCGTCGATGGTCAACCCGCCTAGCTTGGCTTCAACCGGAGGGTAGCAGCAGTGGTCTTACTTGGACCCGAGCGGTGGCGACCTACCGTGTTCTACTCTTCCTCATTTTCTGTGTGGCGCTGCCTCGTTGGCAGCGGGGCAGGGCCTCGGCGGAGCCAGTGAAAGCACAAGTGCTCCCTAGGTGGTTTTGGTAATTAATGTCAACATATCTCTTGTTGGACTAACACTTTTATCTAGTATGTTTCAGATAAGTTCAACAATGGAGTGGCATGGACTAAAGGATGTGGGAACTCCTTCAAGATGCTAAGGACAAAGGATTGGCTCAAGCTCAAAAGCTCAAGACTCTTCATTTTTTATTTTAGTGATCCAAGATCACATTGAGTCTATAGGAAAAGCCAATACTATCAAGGAGGGATGAGGTGTTTCTTAATGAGCCTCTTGCTTCATGTGCTTAGTGATATGCTCCAAAACCCTCAGCTACTTTCCCACTTCCACAAATGACCTAAACCTAAAGCCAAAATCGGTCACACCGATTCTTCCTATCCGGCACCACCGATTCCAAAAGTCATAGCCACTGCCACAAACCCTAAGCAAACCGGTCTTACCAATAGGGATCTCGGTCTCACCGAGATGGGATTGTAATCTCTCTGTGTATGTCCATTATCAAAATCGGTCTCACCGAGTTTGAGCAATCGGTACTACCGAGATTACAATGCAAACTTCCTGGTTAACTCATTACCAAAATCGGTCCTACCGAGCTTGTGTAATCGGTCAAACCGAGTTTGCCTGACCAACTCTCTGGAAAGCTTATTACCAAAATCGGTCTCACCGAGTTTGTGTAATCGGTCTCACTGAGATTATGTTATGCCCTAACCCTAACCATATCGGTCTCACCGAGTTGCATTTTGGTCCCACTGAAAATCCTAACGGTCACATTATTTGCTAAATCGGCCTGACCGAGTTTAATGATTCGGTCCCACCGAGTTTGGTAGATTGTGTGTAACGGTTAGATTTTGTGTGGAGGCTATATATACCCCTCCACCTCCTCTTCATTCGTGGAGAGAGCCATCAGACTGAACCTACACTTCCAGCATACATTTTCTGAGAGAGAACTACCTACTCATGTGTTGAGGCCAAGATGTTCCATTCCTACCATATGAATCTTGATCTCTAGCCTTCCCCAAGTTGCTTTCCACTCAAATCTTCTTTCCACTAGATCCAAAACCTATGAGAGAGAGTTGAGTGTTAGAGAGACTATCATTTGAAGCACAAGAGCAAGGAGTTCATCATCAACGCACCATTTGTTACTTCTTGGAGGTGTCTCCTAGATTGGCTTGGTGTCACTTGGGAGCCTCCGACAAGATTGTGGAGTTGAACCAAGGAGTTTGTAAGGGCAAGGAGATCGCCTACTTCGTGAAGATCTACCGCTAGTGAGGCAAGTCCTTCGTGGGCGACAGCCATGGTGGGATAGACAAGGTTGCTTCTTTGTGGACCCTTCGTGGGTGGAGCCCTCTGTGGACTCGCGCAACCGTTACCCTTCGTGGGTTGAAGTCTCCATCAACGTGGATGTACGATAGCACCACCTATCGGAACCACGCCAAAAACATCCGTGTCTCCAATTGCGTTTGAATCCTCCAAACCCTTCCCTTTAATTTCTTGCAAATCGCATGCTTTACTTTCCGCTTCTCATAAACTCTTTGCATGCTTGCTTGATATGTATTGTGATTCTTAAA